>NC_059297.1:25449189-25489189 GCF_017591435.1 Portunus trituberculatus
CAAACACATTTTTCATTCAAAATATGAATCAATGCAAAAACTGCAAACTTTCAGTAGTATTCATTTATAAACCTGAAAATGATTAACTAGCCATTTGTTTGAATCCTTCATTTTGATTCCTGAAAAAAAATTCAGGCTAGATTCAGTTTAGACATGGAGAAAATTGAGAATTATTAGTTTTTGATCATTTTAGGTATATGACTCACACTGTATCCTTGCATTAGCAAGTAATACTGTTCTGGACAAAGGCTTCCTTCCCTAATTCAGTATAATGGGATGTCAGCCTGACTTCCTTAGTTTGTGCCTTTGTAAGACACAGGCATAAAAAAAAAAACAGTGATCAGCATGAAGTGTCAGATGAAAGATAACAAAGCAGTAAGTACTGTACATGCTGGAAACTTAAATTATATTAAGTTCAGTCAAAGGCATACAGCAGGCAGCAACACACTCAGACTCACAGTACACAATAGACAAGTATGCTTGCAAACATTATCTTGCAATACATCAAGATTAGAAAGAAAACATAAAAGTTCTCTCTCTCTCTCTCTCTCTCTCTCTCTCTCTCTCTCTCTCTCTCTCTCTCTCTCTCTCTTCTTTCACAGCACCAACACTCCTCACCCACCAACACATACATGCAAGCAAAGCACCCACCTACCCATCACCTGAGTACCATCAAAACACACATAAAACCCCCAAGTTAATGAACATAAGCTGGCCAACATGCAGATGCCTCACCCCTACCACAGTTGACCTCCACAACTTCCTCCCACAGCCTGTGTTACTACGGCAGGGAATCAAGGTGAAAAACATAACAGGTCTTGAATCAGAGGTGGGTCCCATTGATATTCCAACAAGCAGAAAATGGGAGAAAAGACTCTGAAGAACTTTGGAAACTATGCAGAATCACAAGTATGTAGAAGCCTTCATGTGAATCAAAAATAGTATGGCACGTTTGTATCTATTTGTTGCATATGTTGGGTAGCAGCCATAGAAGTACACTACACATACTGAATCCAACTTTGACCTGCACTTCAACATGAATTATGTATATACAATAAATGACTTAAATAAAAAAGTAATTTAACCAACAAGCACTAACTTTAAATTGAGAGACAAATGACAGAAACAACAACAAAAAAAAGTAGTAGGCAAGTATTCCTTGTGCAATTATGTTTTGATCAACCACATCTTAAATAAGCCTCTAACTTTGCCTACAGGTAATACATATCTGTTTGTTTGCCCACACACCTGGTCTGGCGGGCGGGGTGGAGGCACGTGGAAGCGGCCGGGAGGGGAGGGGGGCATGCATGGCCAGCCCCAATGTGGAGGATGAAAGTGAATGTGAAAGGAGAGGTGGGGTGGCAGTTCCTCCCAGACCTCCTCTCTTATAGCTAGCAAGATATGAGGTGGAATAAGAATTAAGGCCAAGAGGAGGGAAGAAAGGAGTTGAGGAAGATGAAGAGGAGGAGGAGGCAGTGGTAAGAGAAGGAGGAGTTGCAAAAGAAGGAAAGGAGGTGAGGGAGGAAAGTGAGGAGGCCACATCTATGGTTGCTCTCCTTCTCCCTCTTGACTGTTTAAAGAAGGGCTTGAGAGGGTTGGCTGTAGTGGGCGAGGATGGGTGGAGGGAGGATGCCACTTGTCGTGTAGTAGGGGAAGAGAAGGAGGAGGAATTGGGTGAGTAGGTCATAGTGGCACCAGAAGTGGATGGAAAGGAGGATGAGGCAATGCTGCCACACGAGGAGGAGATGGTGGACTTGGAGGACTCCTGTGCTGAGTGCAAGGAGGTGGGGGCAGGGATGAAGGGATACAAATATTTGTGGGTACATGAGAAGGAGATGGAAGACTTTGCCTCCTCAGAGACTGGGATGGTGGATGAAGTGCCCCTCCCGCAGAGGAACTGTGGGAGTGAGGAACCCTTCCTGCAGAGTGGGGAACAGAAGAGGACAGGCCTCCTGCTGGATAAGGGTTAGAGTTAGTGTCCCCATCAGCCCTCAAGTTAGTGGTGGCCAGTGGAGCAGAGCAGCCAGTTAGTGCTCCACTGGCAGTGTTAGAGGTGGTCACAGTAGCAGCAGCGGCAGCAACAACAGTGGAGGTGGTGGATGGCTGGTTTCGGGCCAGTGGGTAGTTTTGAGTGGGATGGAACATGCCTGACACCTCAGACTTACTCCTGGGCTGAGTGAGGCCCACCCCACGTCCCTCTGTGCGGCGCGGCGCCCGTCGCGCCCGCAGCTTGTGGCTCATCTTGTCTTGTGTGGGCGGGGACTCTGAGGTGGGTGGATTATCAGTGTAATCTGTGGGCACAGATGAAGACTGTTCAGCATATAATGAAATGTGACAAAAACTAATGCACAAGGCTTGCAGTAGATAAGAAATAAACTTAATACAACAAAATTTTGGTTAGTTTGCTATTTGTGTATTTTTTTATCAAAGATCTAATCCAACTTGACAAAGTAAAAATATAATCCTATGCTGCTGCACTGCCTGTGTCTTTCCTGAGAGACAGATGACCAGCCATGGTATGTAGAATCACTACTTAGTATTGCCCTGCATGAGTGACACTTTATGGCTGAAGCACATAATACATCCCTTCTCAATGAACTTAACAAATACTTGCATTTCATTTAAGTTCTAGAAAATACCAGTTCCTGCTGTCACTCACCACTACAAAGTTTCCTTTCAGGTATCTACAAGAGAAAGTTATTTTTTTCTGCAAGGTTCAGTTATAAAAGATTACCTGGCTTGACTACAAAATTGCACATCCTCCAACTTTCATAAGATCTGTTGCAACCCTTTCATATTCAGCATAAAATACTCAGTTATTTAGCACTACAGGTTCTTTATGCACTGGCAGGATCTTGAGTGTTCCTGCTTTCACAAGAATTGAGGAAGCAAGCAATTTTCTGACAAGATACTTGCTCAGTGGAAATGTGAGCTACCTATATTCACCACAAAATAGTATATGATGGTTTGATACAACCACATATCTATGCTCTGGCCAGAATGAACAACTGGTGTTAATTTCTCCTACACTATAAATTTAATTTATGAAGTGGTCATAAATGCATAATTGAATGAGAAAAGTAAAAAAAGAAAAAAAACAGAATAACAGGAGTTTAACATTTGCATTACCTGCTTGATCACTCACGATTTTTATGGAAAAAAAGTCACTCACTCACTCACTCACACACACACACACACACACGGACTGGACAGAGAGGTGGTGTGTGCAAAGTCTATACATGACTTTAAGAGAAAATTAGACACTGAGATACAGAGATGGGACAACACGAGCATAGGCTCCCCTTCCATAAAATACAACTAGGTAAATACACACACACACACACACACACACACACTTACCTCCAATATATGGTGTGTTTTCCTTTTGTTCTTCCCTAAGGAGCCGGGCAGAGGAAGGAGGCAGGGAGGAAAATGGTGTGGAAGAGGGAGGAAGAGAGGACAGTGGGGTGGAGGTAGAGATTGGAGTTGAAAAGCATCTTGAGGTGTTGGTTGATGAGTGGGTGGAGGACTGCAAAGTGGAGGAAGCTGGGGGGGAGGAAGAGGAATCTTTGGTAGGGAACACATCCTCCTCAGCTTCTAAGGTGGGGGCGGGGGCAGACTGAGGGCGGGACTCTATCATCGGATCGGTGGTGCAGCTGTGGAAGCGAACTCTCTGGCCTGCTGCAGTCTCAAAGGCTGTGGGTGCTGGGTGGGTAGAGGGAGCAGGGTGCTGTTACTTGCAGGGCCACAGCAGAAAGGAAAAGAGCTGAACTTGGAAAGTCTATAATGGTGAACAAGGCAGGAGGAATAAATAGTAGGTAAATAGAGAGACTGGGGATGTCTATGATGATGATCAAGATAGAAATGGAATAAATAGATAGATAGATAAATAATGAGACCATCTGCAGTGAGGTTAGTGAGAGGTGACTGTGTGGGTGTGAGTCACTGGTGTGGGTGTAAATAGGATAGTCAAGGCCAAGCAAAAAGCAAAATCCAATTATAGTCTGTAATTAGTAACACAAGACTCATTTGGTATATAAAGGAGACTATGTGCAGTGAAGTTAGCAAGTGGTGAGTGTGTGGGTGTGAGTTACTGGTGTGTGGGTGTAGATGCAACTGTCAAGGCCAAGCAAAATCCACTTGGGTCTTGGTGACTTTAAATTACCTATAATTAGTAACACCAGACTCCGTTATCTTGGATGTTATGCCAGGGGTTCAGTCTCCAGTGAAGCCTTCTCATGGTCCAATTTATAATGCATTCAAATTGATTTCTCTGTGTTTCCATGATGCATCATATGAGACATGAAATGGAACATTGTGGATCTGATTTATTTAATTCTATGTCAATGATGGTGAACAAAATAGCTGTTTGAATAATGAAGAAAGAGAAACCAATGCAGGGGATGGATAAATGGGAAGGTCATATAAGAAGGGAAAGCAGTAATACTATGGGATATATATGTGTGTGTGTGTGTGTGTGTGTGTGTGTGTGTGTGTGTGTGTGTGTGTGTGTGTGTGTGTGTGTGTGTGTGTGTGTGTGTGTGTATTTACGTAGTTGTAAAATACAGGACAAGAGCCACACTAGGTTCGCACTGTCCTGTCTCCATATCTACTTTTATCCAAGTTTTCCTTAAATTTGTGGATTGTCTTGGCACACACACACAGTCTCATCAGTAAGATCATTCCACGCTGCTATACTTCTATGAGGAAAGCTGTGCTTCTTGATGTTTCTTCTGCACACACTCCTTTTCAGTTTCTTTTTATGTCCTCTAGTGCCACTATTTTCAGGTACTACAAAGTCATCCCTGTCCACCTTTTCCAAACCTTCTAATATTCTATGCATGTGCGTGTGTGTGTGTGTGTGTATTTACCTAGTTGTAGTTTTACAGGCCCTGGGCTTTATGCTCGTGTGGCCCCGTCTCCATATCTACACTTATCCAATTTTTCTTTAAAACTATGTGTGTGTGTGCCCCCGTCTCCATATCTATACTTATCCAATTTTTCTTTAAAACTATGTGTGTGTGTGTGCTCCCGTCTCCATATCTATACTTATCCAATTTTTCTTTTAAACTATGTGTGTGTGTGGCCCCCGTCTCCATATCTACACTTATCCAATTTTTCTTTAAAACTATGTGTGTGTGTGTCCCCGTCTCCATATCTACACTTATCCAATTTTTCTTTAAAACTATATATGTGTGTGCGCGCACGCGCACACGCATGGAAAGAGTGATAAATCTATGATTTTTGGATGAGGCGGTGGCGTGGTGGATAGGGTGGTGAGCGTGGGATCGGGCAGATGTCCAAGCGTAGGTTCGAATCCCACCACGTACAGCCTTAAACACTTTGCCATTTGTTGAGTGGTTTAAAGTTACCTACATGTCACCATGATACCCAGGTTCTAGGTGGTTACACTCAAGATGAGCTTCGTGGGTGACATGGGCCCTAATATGGGTACCACTATAAATAAAATTGCCTGCGCCACTAACGGGTGGAAGCTGAACAGCACTTCCCATACAGTCTTCAAGTGTGCCTACAGGCACTATAGGCCTTACCGTAAAAAAAAAAAAAAAAAAAAAAAAAAAAAATGGTAGTAGCTAAAAGATAAAGGTTGAGAGGCGATGGAGGTAGTAGGTACAATTCATTACTAAACATGGCAATTGTGAAGGCTCTTCAAGGGGCTTCATAAGTGTTCAAATGGATATGGTCAACTAACTAAGAAATTTGAGATGGTGGTGGAAGGAGATTTGGAGGGAAGGAAGGTGAGCAAATGAAAGTGAGAGTAAGAAAATAAATGAATGTCAACACTGAATGTAAAATCTTACAGTATAGCTGAATGATACAATTTTTTTTTTGTTATTCAAAGAAGAATTACTAAACTATAATGTTTGTATACCAGTATGTAGTGATTTTAATGCTGCACCATGACCATCCACCACAGCAAACATATATTGCCAAAAAATACATTCACCAGAGAGTGTCAGAGGGCAGTGACCTTTCTCTGGGTCAGGGCAGGTTAGGTGGTGGTTATTAAGAAGCAGAGTGGATCATGTCTGGTTAAGGCAGCAACAAGCTTACCACACCAGACCTTTCTTTGTCAATGACTCTGTTCTTCCTCAAGGGCAGTATAGCCCAAGCACACCATGCCCCACAGGGATAGCACATGATATGCTTATAAGGCATTGGTAACAGCAAAAGGAGATGGAAGCATGAAATCACCCATCATCCTGTCTGCATACATGTTCTCACTGTAGGCTCTTGTTTGCATACCTAAATCTATATGGTCATACATCTTGTGGTGAAGAAAACTTTGTGCCAGTTGAATTTCAATGTTAGAGGAGGAGGAGGAGGAGGAGGAGGAGGAGGAGGAGGAGGAGGAGGAGGAGGAGGAGGAGGAGGAGGAGGAGGAGGAGGAGGAGGAGGAGGAGGAGGAGGAGGAGGAGGAGGAGGAGGAGGAGGAGGAGGAGGAGGAGGATGGAGAAAGGCACATATGGAAAAGCCAAGCAGAAACAAAAATCTAAAAAAATAAAAATAGGGCACACTATACAAAATACAAATCAAGCAAAATAATAATCATAAATTTTTTTATAAAAACAAAACAAACAAACCACGTGAAACCTTCACAGCTGCACACACACACACACACACACACACACACACACACACACACACAGACATGAAGCAGACAAAACTTGCACCATCATTTGGCACACCACTCATCTTATCCCCAAATGTGGAGAAAATAATGCTTCCCTGCCACTCACTGTGTTCCACACCATACTTTCTTTTTTTTTTCCTTCTCTGTATCACACTTTACCCACGTGTATCACTTGAGTAAATAACACGTCTAGTATTTGTAATGGATTAGTTAACAAGAAGACTGAAATGACTACTTGAAATTCTAGTGCAGCTTCATCATTATATACTACTACTATGATTGTAATACTTTGACAGGTATGCACATAATGGAAATATAGTAATAAGAAGCCACCACAAAACACTAAAATGAAAAGAAGCATACACAACACCACTACACTGAAAAAAGGCACACACACTTTTCACTTACCTAATGATATGGAGCTTTTAATCAGTGAGGGTGGACTTTAATATTACAACTACCAGTTCAATTAATCTCTAGCTCTTTATGGATAATTCCATAAAGAATACTGATAATTCTCATATTCTTTCTGCCACATAATAATCTCTCTCTCTCTCTCTCTCTCTCTCTTGCTTGTATTCCCAAATGCTATGCCCTCTCACCACAACTATTTCCAAAGGCAATATAAGTAGTTAGCTTTCCAGGAGTGTTTATCCTTTTAACAATGTAGAAATAATACATATTAATTTGCAACTAGAGCCATAAAAACACTTAAAGACCCATGTAGCTTCAAGTAAAGCCTTTTGAAAGTAGTGTAGGTACAGCATAAAGGTGTTTTAGAATATGGTCTTCTTACCCATGGTGGCAGCAGTGTGTCTGGTCTGCTTGGTGGTGGTAGTCTTAATGCCGGGGAAGGTGGCATTCCTCTTGTGGCGGCCCTGCTGCTGTGGAGGGAAACAAGCAAGGGAGTTAGCTGAGGAACATTGCATCCACCAACCAGTTTCCTTCCTACATCTGCTTGTACTACCTGTTTCCTGGTTGTCATTTGTGCCTATGAAGAAAGATAGATACAGATGAGACTGAAAAAAGAGAAGGAAAGGAGAGAGTGGTAAGAGATGTATTATGGTGATGTGCTCTTGACTCCTATTGTTTCAGCCATGTGCAGGGGGAGAGATGAGAAGGATGTGGGTAAAAGAATGCTGGGATTGGGAGTCTAAATGCATAAAGAAGAGAGACAGAACAAAGAGAACATTTATAGATGCATTGATGGAAGACATGCAAGTGAAGAGTGTAACAAAAGAAGCTGCAGAAGACAGAGGAAGGAGGGGATGGGTGGCCTGCTGCTGTGAGTCTTAACAGCAGCAGAAGCAGAAGACAGAGGAAGGAGGAGATGGGTGGCCTGCTGCTGTGAGCCTGAACAGCAGCAGCAGCAGCAGCCAAAGGAACACAGTGATGCCTCTTGCTTGCATTAGTTGTCTGTTCCTTGTTGTCTAACACTTAAATGGTTATCAAGCATCCTTCATACCACATCTGTTGCTTCCACCTGGAATATCTGCTTTCCTCTACATCTCACATCTGCATTCCTCACATGCTTTGTCATCCACACCCATCTAATTTGTGAGATTCATACCTTTCAATCACAAATCCTCCATATAATTGATAATACTAGTTAGAATAAAAGTGAATATTTTTACTGTTCTCATTTAAGCATTATCCTACATAATCATTTCATATATTTATCAACATCAAAACAATTCTAGCATCTTTTATTTTGTTTACTTTGTCTATTTTTCTAATCTACACTTGCTCAATGAAGGGTCTCTGCTTCACTCTACTGCTATATGAACTTTATAATTTCCCTTCATGCATTTTCATGGAGTTTCACCAACATTATTCTCATTCACACACACACACACACACACACACACACACACACACACACACACACAGTTGCACAATCTACTCTGTTGCATTTTTTAATATTTTCAGAATGATCTATGAATTGTTAAAGGCATATACTTGTAAATGGAGTAGACATCAACAAGGGAATATAATGTTGAGTGTTCAGTATACATACAAACCAGTCATCTTAAATGATATTAGTAGCAATAGAAACTTCACTGATTGTAGGATTGCATTAATAAGTCTCTCTCTCTCTCTCTCTCTCTCTCTCTCTCTCTCTCTCTCTCTCTCTCTCTCTATATATATATATATATATATATATATATATATATATACTCTATATATATATATATATATATATATATATATATATATATATATATATATATATATATATATATACTATATATATATATATATATATTATGTTACTAACCTCTGCAATCATCTACTTACATATGCACTTCACGACAATACTGCCACTGTATATGAGTAACTACACACACACACACACACACACACACACACACACACACACACACACACTGGGGAGGGTGGGGAGAGGGTTTAAAGGGTCAACAACCTTCCCCATTAGCCAACAAAGCAATGTTTTTCAAAGTCCTTCATATATGCTGACTCATTATTATGCAAAATAATAGTGGAACATCTGTTAGTTAATTAAAACATCAGCCAGTGATCACGTATTGAGTCACTTTAGAGTGCAGTACAGTTATCCTATAATTGTTTCAAAGGGAAGGGGGGCGGGGGGAGCAGGGGGCAAAATAAGACTTGGAGAGCAACACACACACACACACACACAGTGGTTGCTAAGTCAATGGCAGCGTTCTTGTTCTCTGTTACTTGGCGGGATGAGATTTGTGCACGACTCAGATTGCAAAGGCTTTCACAAGTACATGAGTAGTTACTGTACTCCTCAGACAAGACGATGGAGTGTGTGGTGTATCAAAGTCCCATCGTGCCACCCATGGGTCAGGCCAAGCCAACTCTATGGTTTCTATGGCTAGGTTTTGCTGAAGGTCACGAGTTCACCACGTGACCCACAAGATCGTGGCAAATCTCTCTCTCACACACACACACACACACACATGGATCAAAACCCAAGACAGTTGCCAGTCTGTCCTGTCAAACGTCTATCATAAAAGCTGTGCTCATAATCATATTTCGTTGTGACCCTAATAAAGAAGTTCCGGCTGCATTACTGTTTACAAGAGACAAAATTCATCTTACTCAGCAGACATCTGTCATTATTACGCACCTTAAGAGTACAGGGAAACACGGAAAGCACGTCCATCCACCACTTGGCCTCCTCCTTGCACGTGGCCTTGATGAAGGTGACGCGGTCCGGCGCGGTGATGGCCAGCGAAAATTGGTTGCCCGTCACCTCCTCGGCGCAACTTACCTCCAGCACACGGTTCATGTCTACCACGCCCTGGGGGATGGTGGCCGGCTGCGGGAAGGAAAGAAGAGCGTCAGCATAATAGTGAAAGGGAAGACATATACTGAGTCCTGAGAAAAGTAAATTAAGATCCGTAAAAGAATGAAGATACGACGAAGAGAGCAACAAAGAAAAATACAAAATACTGTCTCAAGTAAAGTTATATACCTACCTACCTACCTACCTACCTAATCATTCACACACACACACACACACACACACACACACACACATCCTGTTCCATAATCAGTTTCTAAGATTACATCGATTACCAAGCTAATGCTGTTCCTGTTACCTAGATGTACTACACAATGCATTTCACCAAGCACAACAAGAGGAAACTAGCTACATGCATTAAGGGCTGTTGGTTCTCAAGAGTTCCAGAGGAAATTACTACACTAACCCATATTATCTAATTAATCTCTCGTTCACATAGGTCACTTCCGAACATTGCACGTACAACAATTTCTGGCATTCGGTACTATTTTATGATTGTGAATAAGTTATGTATGAATATTGCAGTGACAGAGTGAACCCGCGTGTGATTGTTCCTTACAGTTTGTGAGTTGAGGGATGCAGCAACTGTATGCCGACACATTCTGAACTTACACACAGGACCATTTTCAAGCACTACAGACCTAGTTAGTTGATTTTTTCGGTATGTTTTCTCACGGATGATGTAGAGTCCTTGCTACATTGTCACTCGAATCATGAGAACAACCTTGACGATCACAATGACTTCCACTACACTGGCGTCTATTAAAAGTAGTTGAGATAAGACGCTCAAACGTATGAGAACGCAATCCAAGGTTTAATCATATAATCTAATCTTCAATAAAAGAACAAGCGGCGAAAGGCACTGCAATTCACGGCGTCCACAAACTCATTAACCGATTCAATTATCTGTTTACGTGTTTCATCATCTCTCCAATAAATAACATCGCTGGCCACTCGCTACCTTAACCTTGAGTCACGTTTTTCCCCTCCACGTGTTCCGCTGCTCGCGCCAGCCAACAAACACCTACTTTCATTTTTCCTCAGCCGTGACTCAGTGGCATTCCTTTCCTTTGAGGTGAATATTTGTAGTGTGAGATGATTCATTTGCCCAACGCGGTGGAAATATTATGAGCTTTTGTCTTGACGGATTCCTAAGATATGACGGCAGTGAGTGAGTGCCGGGAGCATTCAGACCACCCTGTTGAATGTTGCTGTCTAAAAATACTATACTCACATCAACAAAACTTGAATGCTTACACACCCTTAAAAGGTTGAATTTATCACGTAAACATGTTAGAGAGAGAGAGAGAGAGAGAGAGAGAGAGAGAGAGAGAGAGAGAGATATTCAGATCTGGCATAGATGGAAAACCAAAGTAAAATAATACCAGCAACACTTTTACGGTCACACACCTTTACAAATTATAATTTCGTACGTGATCTTGCAACAAAAGGAGATACAATTTCAGACAAGACAAATTTTTATTGTTTCCTACGGGAGGATAACAACACATCTTGAACTCGACTAAACAATTTTAAATACTCTGGCCTATCAACAAATCTATTTTTTTTCTATTGCCAAAGAGATTATTATTATAATTTCCATGGCTGTATTTCCCGTTAATGATGCAGAGTGTTAACTAAAGTATCATTTGAATCACGAACCATCCTTGAAGGCACAAAACACGTTCGCTGCAAACTGTTAAAAGTAGTTGAGCTAAGGTGCCGTTCGGGTGTAGGGTAATAAATGGACTGGACTCTTTTCGCAAGCTCCCTCCCCTACCATGTAACATCCCTGGCCACGCTTCTTACACGCCGCCCTTTGAAGAGTTATGCCTTAATCTGGTTCATCTCCATGCCAAGATTTTTTTTTTTCTTTAACTACTGGCAGCGACACTTTCTTTCCTCTTTTTAAACATACGGTACTCGATACTTTACATGCAATGTTACTTGACAAAGCACGCTAGGAATGTCAGCTGTTGTCATTTACCTACTTGCTTGGTGGAAAAGTTTCGTGTCCTTCACAATTTCGGTTCGTGAAGTGATTGTTGGTCTCGGAGATAGTAGACGGAATGAATACAGCCACATCATAACTATCTGATTGGCAAAATTGGAAAAAAAATATCGTTGTTTGATCAGCAAAAGTGCTGCTGTTTGATCTAAAATGAAAAAAAAAAAAAAATGTCACATTTATAAACGCTGGAATAAATATGCAAATAAATAATTTCTTTTCACTATCTGATTGATAAAAAAAAAATCGTTGTATGATCGAAAAAGGAGAAAAAAAAAACCTGGAGAAAATCTCTTCACTATTAGAGTAAAAAAAAAAAAAATTGCTGTCAAATTGATGAAAGCAAAAAAAAAAAAAAAAAACATCTCCGCTCTTCAATAAAAGACTGACAGACGCGAGATTGTCCAACATCATCCACATCTTTACTACAGTTTCCCCACACTGTAGTCACGGCTTTCCAAACACGAGTATTCGGATTTTCTATCATCACTGCTGCGGTGTGTGACTTGCCTTCCTGCCTCCCTGCCTCCCTCCCATCCCATCCCACCACCGCCACAGCTCAATCACCATCCCGCCAGCCACTCAACCATAGCTGTGTGGCGTCCGCTCCCCTGGATGGCTGTCGTGTCCATCTTCACTTCGGAATGGTCCTCTCTTTTCCCGCGTGATGCACTAGAGAGAGAGAGAGAGAGAGAGAGAGAGAGAGAGAGAGAGAGAGAGAGAGAGAGAGAGAGAGAAATTGTAGCGTTTACGAACCAGTGTCTTTTACTTATAGGCATCACACAAAAAATATTGATACTAAACTACCAGTGACGGCCAGACGACAGTGACAGCCCAGGCAGCCTTGCAACGGCGCCCGCCACTGCTTCCTTGCAAGCTAGACATATCCCGAGGGCGGTCGGGCTCGCGTTCTCTGATCCTAGGCGTCACTCATGGCTGGGGAAGGATCAGGTTGGTTGCACAACGCCGCTCACCCGAGGAACGCGCCAGATCATCTCACAAGGAATCGCTCTTTTTATTGGTATATTTAGGTGTGTTTTTTCCCTCGTTTGTTCATCGGTGGCTTCACACGACCCAGACGACAGAATAATCATTCGGTCGATTAACGCAAATATCTTCACATCACTACAATGGCGCAACGCTGGCACGGCTCCAGCTCCCCAGGGCCGAATATTTGTTTACTTGCTGAGGCATTGCTTTCCCGAAGAAGGACACCACCACATTCTCTCGTCTCTTTATTTGGGGACATCGTTAGGAACACGGGTATATTTTCATCAGCCTCAACGCCTCAAGGTCCGCGGCTCCTGGACTGACTTAGTAAGGACTGGTGAAGCTGATCCAGAAGTGCTACTGGATGAACGGCGCAGCTCTTTCATTTGTCTATCTATTCTAGCAACGAGTCACAAAGCGGTGGATGGACGCTCATCCTGCGTGTGGCCCTAACCTCCATTCTTTATGACTGACCCTGTCTCTCCATCGTATTCACATGACGATGGTTTAAAGTATTCCTTACTCGAACTTTCTCGTAAATCATCTCACCACTCGCGAAACTCTGCGAGGTCTGTATATATATTCGTATATTTTTTTTCGAAGAGGTATAATTAAATTCCTGGAAGTATTACAGAAGCTTCGTTACTTGCCTTCAATTTAGCGTATCGACCTTGTCCTCGTTATACCACATCGGACGAGCTTTGGTTACATAAACAACTCCGCCCTATCAAGTTTCCTCAGCAACCTTGATCCATATAATCAAGGCAATTCATCCAATGAATCTGCACTGAGCATCCTGAGTCCAGCGGTAACGAGCGACAAACTGAATTCCCGCCACCACTTCTTACACTAAAGATTCCCGGGACAGGACCATCACGAAAAGGATGCAGCGTATTTTCCCCTAAAGCTATCACCATCAATCCTATCGGGCCAGATAGAACATCTGTCTATTAGTCTATTTCACTATGACTGGAATCCCTACCGAGAATTCCTTGCTGGTCACACAAATTAAAGGCTATTCACTCCTCCTCATCACCTTTCTGCATGTGAGCGTGAATTACGAGCTAAAAAAATAAGCTGACCACTAATAACAATACAACACTTTCTAATACCAAACGCTTCTATTGAGCAAAACTGAAACTAAAGGCACTGAGAGACTTGAACTATATTCTATCACCAGTGGTAATTGAATATAGCCTCATTATGCAAGCTTCAGAAGACATGGTAGTCAAAAGGTTAGTAATAAAGAAAAAACTGATAGATTTCCTGATCATCTGGTCCTCGTAACCTTAAAACAGTACTAGCAGACGTCAGCTCCTCAGTTCGGCCCTCGGTTTGACCTTTATCTTGCAACTCCTGTGTGTGTGTGTGTGTGTGTGTGTGTGTGTGTGTGTGTGTGTGTGTGTGTGTGTGTGTGTGTGTGTGTGTGTGTGTGTGTGTGTGTGTGCGTGTCCCCGGTACCACCATGCTTACTTCTGTCTGGTGTTGTGTTTTCAGTGCTTATTTTGCTGTCTAATTTTTTTTTAGCACCCATACTGCAAACCGTGGAAAGAATACAATTTATTCTATAACTAAAATCTAAGTGTAGGGAAGAGGCAACACAACAGGTGAAGAGAGGACAGGTGAGGCAGGTGAGAACAGGCGTAGAATTGAAGGGATATTCTCGCTAATAATTAAACTAGAGATAGTTCTCCATGCAGCTCTTGGGAAAAGTAAAATTTAGAACATACAGTATTAGATGGAGTCAGGAAATCGCAAGAGTTGTTTGGCTACACATGATCACACCATCGCGGCGTGCTATCTAACACACACACACACACACACACACACACACACACACACACACACACACACTTTGGGCTTCCTGTTTGTGTGTGCTTACATACTTTGCCTCATGATGCATATTTATAATTGCTTCACCGAATGGGGATTGTAGCTTTATTAATTCAACGACTAATATGCAGAAGTAATAAATACATCGTCTGTTCATTTGATCTGTCTAGTAGTAGTTAAATAAAGCAACCAATAATTCTGCTCTGGACCACTACACAGAGCACAACAATACCAATACGTCATTCACAGTACGCAACCACCACAACAGACGCGGAATTTAGCTCACTTCGCCCTCCCAGCGAGTCCCGTAAGGCGTAGACTTTCCTCCACTGCGTGCCTTGGAAGTTTAAGTCTCAATACAAAAAACCCAAGTACATAAACAACATTCAAGTATATTAATCCTATATCTTATTTTAGTAAGAGCTCTGAATAATCTTCCTGAAGCGTGTCATCTCTTGGAAAATGCCGTGCGTGATTCCGTGCTAAGCGTCAATTGTGCAGGACTTTCCGATTTCAGAGTTATCTTTCTGCCGCCTGTAATCTCCGGTGTAAGTGACTGCAATCTCGCCGCAGTAAAGCACAGGCCTCGCTATCGCCGCTCCCAATCACTGTGGCCGCTCGAGTTCACTGCAAATTCCTCCTCTTTACCGAACAGACAGGCGCACGAACAGACAGACAGGCGAAGAATTTGAACCACGCCACAATTTTAATCAGAATTGGAGAGCTTATAAGATTATGTATTTTTAAAGTAAGATGAACATTCTCTCTCTCTCTCTCTCTCTCTCTCTCTCTCTCTCTCTCTCTCTCTCTCTCTCTGTGACATTCCTCGTAAGTCCGTTCCTCTTTCTCTTCTCTAATCTGACAGCCTTCTACTTATCGAGAGAGAGAGAGAGAGAGAGAGAGAGAGAGAGAGAGAGAGAGAGAGAGAGAGAGAGAGAGAGAATGCGCAGAGGCGGATATATATCGACTGTGAAAACCATCATCAACAGTCTCGTGATTGCCGTGACGAACAAATGCACAAAAAGAAGGAAAAAAAATAGCAGTTACACGGACCGTTGCTGACGAAGAAATAAGAAAAAAAAAGGAAAAATAAAGGAAAAGGAGAAAATAAACTTACGTAATACAAAAGTGAGAAAGAAAAAAAGGAAAACAATGGTAGTCACATCGAGGAAGAGCTGAGGACAAATAAAAAAAAAGGAAGAAAAAAAAGAAAGCAAAACTTGAATGGGAATAAATAACACTAAAAAAAAAGAAAATCCATTATTACAAAAAGAACAACAACAATAAAAAAAACAGCAATACCAAAAGTTTCCCCCAAAACAACAGAACTCAAAACATTAGAAAACCAACCAGAACACACACACACACACACACACACACACACACACACACACACATACACACACACAAAAAAAAAAAAAAAAAATTGAGGGAATAAAAAGAAGAGAAACTCATGTACATTACTGAACCATCAAGACAATAAAAAAGAGAAAAAAAAAATCACTTTGAAGAGCAACACAAATACAGAAAAGAAGAAAAAAAAAAAGACTTGAGGCAATAAAAAGAAGAGAAACTCACTGAACCATCAATACAAAAAAAAAAAAAAAAAAACACTGAGGAAAATAAAACAAACCCAAAAAGAAGAAGAAAAAAACATTAAACTCAAAACATCATTAGAATACCAAACCAGAAAATAAAATTGAAAAAAACACGCACATTTTAGAAAGAAAAGAAAAAAATACAAAAAAAAAAAAACCACAAGAACCAGGAAATGAATAAAAAAAAAAAACACTACAAGATGCAAAACTAAAGTCAATCAGGTTTTAGTCTCTCTCTCTCTCTCTCTCTCTCTCTCTCTCTCTCTCTCTCTCTCTCTCTCTCTCTCTCTCTCTCTACACACACACACACACACACACACACACACACACACACACACACACACACACACGCACGCACGCACGCACGCACGCACACAGACGCTCGCTACTGACTGTCTGAGAGCTGACCTAACCTTACCTGACCCGTATGAATGTTACTCGTGGTGGAATGCACGCGAGAGTGAAGGAGCGGGTCGTGGGATCAGGGCCAGGGAGAGAGGGAGAGGGAGAGGGAGAGGGAGGGAGGGAGGTTAGGGAGCAAAGGAAGGGCAGGTTGAGTAAGCATGCTGAGAAGTAGAGGGTCACGTGAGGAGGAGGAGGAGGAGGAGGAGGAGGAGGAGGTGTAACCAGGGTCTGAAATGGGTTATAGTATCTGGATGTTGTGTTGATGAGAGAGAGAGAGAGAGAGAGAGAGAGAGAGAGAGAGAGAGAGAGAGAGAGAGAGAGAGAGAGAGAGAGAGAGAGAGACGAAGGCATTTAAGGAAAGGAGATCAAAGAAAGTGGAGGCTAAATATAACATGAAAGTTCTCCCGTGTTGGAAAATATGATCGGAGGAAATTAGGGGAAGGAGGAAAAAAGAGGGAGGAAAAAGTGAGAGAAAAATCCCATCATTACCCCTTCTCATCTCTCCCACTCACCCATGAAACCTCCTTCCTCCCACAGCATTCAGCCCTCCCTTCCTTCCTCCCTCCATCCCTTTCTTCCTCTTCCTTTCCATTCTTCTTTTCATTCTTTTTTTTTCATTTTTCTATCTCTCTTCCCTTTCCATACTCCATTCCTATTCCTCTTTCCCTTCCTTCCTTTCACAGCATTTAGTCCTCCCTTCCTTCTTCTCTCCATCCCTTTCTTCCTCTTCCTTTCCATTCCTTTCTTCATTTTTCTACCTCTCTTCCTCTTCCTTCCTCCAACTCCTTATTCTTCTTTCCCTTCCTTCCTTCTTCCCTCTCTCCCTCCCTCTATCTCTCCATTCCTTCTTTCCTCTCTTTTTTTCCTCCATCTCTCCATCCCATTCTCTTTTCCTCTATCTCTCCCTCCATGCCTCCCTCCCTCTCTCTCTCTCTCTCTCTCTCTCTCTCTCTCTCTCTCTCTCTCTCTCTCTCTCTCTCTCTCTCTCTCTCCCTTCCTCATTGCTGTATAAATACCTTTACGTTTCCTTCTGTTTCTCTCCCACACGTAGGCTATAAAGACAATTCTAGGTAGGCCTGCACGTGGCGGTTCTCAATGCCTGTCTATGTTCGTTTATCATTCCTATACATAAAATTGGCGTGGTTTATTAAATGTTCTTATCTAATGCACTAATAACCTCATTACCCAGTCTATTCCAGTCATTCTGTATAATGCGAACTGGCTTTTTCTTCCTTCCTTCCTTCCTTCCTTCTTTCCTTAATTGTTCTATTGCATCCACTTGCTATTCTTACTCGTTCTTTTTTCTTTTCTTGTTTCTTATCTGTTTGAGGTCGGATTTTCTTTCCTATCTTGCTCTTTTGCGCCTCCTATTCGTCTTCTCTTTCGTCCTTTTCCTCTTCCTCCTTCTATTCGTTTTTCTGCTTGCTCCTTCTCTTCCTCCAACACATATCACTCATTCTCCCTATACCATTAACTATCACACTTTCCCAATCCTCTCCTTTCATCAACCACACCCTTTGACTTCCTCCTCTTCCTTCATAACCTGCTTTTCCTCTCTCTCACTCTCATACGCGGCTCTCCCTCACAGACCTTCCCTCCCTTCCTCCCTCCCGTACGCCTCGCCGCCGCACCCCTCGCAGCCCCGCCCTCTACTCACGTGGTCGTCTAGGGAGTAGGTCAGCTCTCCGTCGTCGTACAGCACAAACCATCGCCGCTGCCAACGCTGGGGAGGGAAAAAAGACACGGTTAGGTAAGCAGGTAAGAGCCTACACTGACCTGAGTTGTTATTACAGAGGGAAGGAAAGGGGTTTTGCTGGTGTTCGTGGTGGTGGTAGTGGTGGTGGTGGTGGTGGGAGTGTTGTTGTTGTTGTTGTTGTTGTTAGTAGTGGTGGTGGATTGAAGTAGTAGTAGTAGTAGTAGTAGTAGTGTTGTTGTTGTTGCTGCTATTCCAGAATACAAAAAATCACCATTATGATATTATTTTCATTATTATCATTGTATATAATAACATCGTGACAGTTTGTGGAAGGTGGGCATTGACTGTGGACAATACTTACCCGTATATCCCTTGCCCACCTTCCTATTACTGTTATTATTATCATCATAACTATCATTATTATCATTATTATTATATTATTATTATTATTATTATTATTATTATTATTATTATTAATACTATTATTTTCAGCAGTAGCAGCAGTAGCAGTAGCAGCAGCAACAGCAGCACTAATAGCAGTAGCAGTAGTAATGATATTATTATTATCGTTATTATTATTATTATTATTATTATTATTATTAATTATTATTATTATTATTATTATTAGTAGTAGTAGTAGTAGTAGTAGAAGTAGTAGTGGCAGCATTGGAAAACAAAAAAACAATTATCATTATCATCATCACCATTATCATCAACAACAACAACAACAACAAGAGCAGCAAAAACAACAAGACCATTAATAATAACAACAATGAATAACAATAACAAAGCAACACGACAAGAATTAATAGGATGCGTGAGGTAAGATTTTTTTGCCCTCCTTTTGTTTCTTTCCTTTGTGTGTGTGTGTGTGTGTGTGTGTGTGTGTGTGTGTGTGTCAAGCGGGCGGTCTTGTCACCTCACGTTCCCTCAAGGACACGGCACGCCCTAGCTTTGCCCCACCCCCCACTGTAACCTTCCCCCCCTTAACAAACCCCCTGTGCCTTCTTTCAACACCCCTTCTCCGCGCCCTAAGCCTCTCTTGAACCCCGTCACCACCACCCCTTCAAAACACCACATCACCAACTCGTTTCCATTTTCTAGTACCTCATCACTACTTCTTTCCCATTCAAAACATCTTACCGCCTTATTTTTCCTCTCTTCTACGTTCCTTAGTTGATTTTTCCCCCTTTGAACGTACCATAACCGCCGCATTTCTCTATATTAACACCCCTTAACGTATTCAGTTCAATTCAAACATCACAGCACCATGACTTGCTAATCTATTTAAGCTTTGCCGTCACGTATATTTTTCTTGCATTCCTTCAATCTTTCTCTGGTTTTCTTTCTTCTCAAATGTTTCCAGTTTCTCCGCAGTGTATCTTTCCTCTTTCCCTCTGACAGACTTTACGTTTAGAATCTTCCGTCTCTTTAATTTCTTTCTCTCTGTCTTCTATCGCCTCTAAACTTCATATCCTCGTTCTTTTTCTCCTCCGACAAAATTCAAAGGTACAATATTAAGTTTTAGTATCAACTCGTAACTCCTTTTCCTCTGTTTTATGTTGCCTTTAAACTTCGTATCCTCCTTCTCTTTCTCCTCCTTCGCTACCAACCACTCATTCTTGGCTTCTCGCCCTTAACTCTTCCCCTCCTCAGCCTCCTCCACCTCCTCGTCACCTGCCACGCCCAGCTATGCGTATATAATAATTTCTCGCTGCCTTGGTGAGTGATATCACTTCCCACAGCAGAGACAGGACGTTGCGCACTTAAATATTTGTTGGCGGTGCACAAAAAAATAAATTCCTTCCGCAAGTGTTTGCTGTGATGGAGTTTAATTCGTGTGGTGACGATTAGAATGTTGAGTAAGAAAGAGGGAGGGAGGAAGAGTGGATGGATGTGTGTGTGTGTGTGTGTGTGTGTGTGTGTGTGTGTGTGTGTGTGTGTGTGTGTTTATGTATATCGTAAGTTAAGGTTATCCAGGTTATTTAGGCAAAGTAATCACAAGCGCGTTTTGTTGTGTATTGTCTCTCTCTCTCTCTCTCTCTCTCTCTCTCTCTGTGTGTGTGTGTGTGTGTGTGTGTGTGTGTGTGTGTGTGTGTGTGTGTGTGTGTGTGTGTGAGAGAGAGAGAGAGAGAGAGAGAGAGAGAGAGAGAGAGAGAGAGAGAGAGAGAGAGAGAGAGAGAGAGAGAGAGAGAGAGAGAGAATGATAGAAAAACGAAAACGAGAGAGAAACGAAAGACAGAACAAGAAGACAAGAGATAGAGAGAGAAAAAAAGGTGAAATAAAAAAAAAGTAATTTCCTAATCATTCTTAATCTAATTACTTAGCACAATAAAGGAAAACTTACTTACCCACACACACCCACACGCCCACACACACACACACACACACACACACACACACACACACACACACACACTTTCCCCCCACCTCCCCCAAAAAAAAGAAACACTGAACAAAAAACAATTACAACACACAAGACTCACTCAGAGAAGAGGGAACGAAGCAAAAAAGACACATGCGTTTAGGGAAGAATATGCCGTGGGAAGAAATTAACACTGATTCCCTCCTCGTGACAACGCTCCTGCCTGCGCCACCAGCTTCCCACACCCTCTGATAAGAAGAAAAGGAGGAAGTGGTGGTGGTGGTGGTGGTGAAAGAAGAAGAAGAAGAAGAAGGAAAAGGAGAAGAAGAAGAAGAAGAAGAAGAAGAAGAAGAAGGAGAGGAGAAGGAGAAGAGAAGAAGAAGAAGAAGAAGAAGAAGAAGAAGAAGAAAGAACAACAATATCACCACCACAATAAGAAGAAAAAGAAGAAGAAGAAAGAGGAGAGGAGGAGGAGGAGGAGGAGGAGGAGGAGGAGGAGGAGGAGGAGGAGGAGGAGGAGGAGAAGGAAGAGGAGGAGGAAGAGGAGGAGACGAGAGTACTAAGAGGAGGAGGAGGAGGAGAGTACTAATCTACATTGTGAACATTTTACACGGCAAAGCACGAGAGAGAGAGAGAGAGAGAGAGAGAGAGAGAGAGAGAGAGAGAGAGAGAGAGAGAGAGAGAAGAACGGACACCACATATAAAAAAGTGGTTTTCCTCTACACACACACACACACACACACACACACACACACACACACACACACACACACACACACACACACACACACACACACACACACACACACACACACACACACACACACACACACACACACACACACACACACACACACACACACTCAGAAACCTAAACAGTAGCTTCCTTATATTCAGACAGACAAAATTACAGAAAAATATGCAGACAAAGAGAACACACACACACACACACACACACACACACACACACACACACACACACACACACACACACTGTTCACACGCGCAGACAGACAATCGCACAAACATGAATAGAAATAGCGCCGAATTGATACTGAAGAAAAAGAGATAGATAGAAGCTGCCGTATAAGGATAATGACAAAAACGTTAATGACATGCAGGTGAGAGAGAGAGAGAGAGAGAGAGAGAGAGAGAGAGAGAGAGAGAGAGAGAGAGAGAGAGAGAGAGAGAGAATCATACACTTGAAAAAATATACAGATTAATTAAGATAAACTTCTACATAAACACACACAGTCATACACACACACACACACACACACACACACACACACACACACACACACACACACACACACACACACACACACACACAGCGCTGCGCATTATGCAAAAATTTCTAAAACTTAAAAGTGCAACAGCTGAACAGACAGGCTGGCAAGAGAGAGAGAGAGAGAGAGAGAGAGAGAGAGAGAGAGAGAGAGAGAGAATTACAACACACACTATTTGGATCGCTCATCGTTGTCTGATCTTCCCTTGAAACGTGCGCCCTGATGCAAGCGTGTACCCACATCACTTTTTCGTGCAGGCATCCCACTGAGCTCAACAATTCTAGAAAACCTTTGAATATTCTCCTGCATTCGAAAAGGACGACCTCGGATGCGGCGTTCCTTATGGGGAGAATAGGTCATGAGCCCTTACTATTCCTCGATGGTTTGTGGTCGCGCGGTAATAATCCTTGCTGCTTTGGGCTTTATAGTGCCTGAGATTGCAATATTCTTTTACGTCAAGTGCGGTGGAGTTGTGTATGCTTTCTGTGAGGATAAACGCGTGCATTTTTTTCCTCTCTTTCTCTCTGTCACTTGATCAATGGTGAGGAAAACTACTCGGTTCATTGCTGGAGTTTTAGAAATATTCTTCGTAAAGGGGGAGTTGCAATGTGTGTTTTTTGCATGTAGGAGCTGGTGAATTGTACTATATGTTTTGAATTCTTAGTGTTTTCCTGACTGATGGTGAGGAAAAATACTCTGTTTTAGTGTTGGAGTTTTGTATCAGGGGCCGAGTTATATATTGCGTCTATCCCCTTCTTCGTAAAGTGCAATGTGTTTTTTTTTTGTATGAAGAAATGAATTGTGCTATATGTTTCGAATTGTTAGTGTGTCCTTGACTGATAGTGAGGAAAAGTTCTCTGTTTAGCATTGGAGTTTTGTATTACCTATATTCCTTCTTCATAAAGTTCACTGGAGTTGCAATGTGTGTTTTTGTATGTAGTGGTAAACTGTACTTAAATGTTTAGTGCTCTTAGTGTGTTCTTGACTAATGGTGAGGAGAAGTACAACGTTTAGTATTGGAGTTTTGTATATCCCTTTGAAATATTTCTTCGTAAAATGCAGTTGAGTTGTAATGTATGGGTTTTTTCTGTTTTTTGTACTTAAATGTTTCAAATTTTTAGTGTGTTCTTGATTGACAGTGAGAAGTAAGTACTCTGTTTAGTGTGGAGTTGCAATGTAAGTTTTTATATGTAAGTTTTTGTATGTACTTATATCTTTCGTGCTCTTAGTGTGATCTTGTCTAATGTTGAGGAAAAAGACTCAGTTTAGTATTGATTTTTTTACGTTTTTGTTTTAATATATCCTTCATGAAGTGCAGAGAAGTTGCAATATTTTGTACGAGGTTAAAATACAATGATTTTTTAAGGTCTTAGTCATTGTGTTATTGATCAATGGTTGCAGGAGAGGCACAAAAATCTTTAATGTTGAGTCTTTGTTTGATATTTTCTTTGTAGAGTGTAAATGGTGGAGTTTCAATGCGTGTTTTGTGTAAGGGTGAACTATATTATTTCTCAAGTTACTGCGGTGTCCTTGATCAGTACGACATGAAAAATAAGTAGTTTAGTTGTTAAATTTTACGTCTCCCTTTGAAAGATTGGTACAGTGAGGTGGATGTACAAAACGCTGAACATTAAGTGCTTTTTCTCACATTATTTATTCATCATAATATTATTGCATGCTTCATCAATAATACGGGAAAAATAAGGAGTTTAGTGTTCATTTTTACACCTACATTGATAGTTAAAATGCGTATCCGTTCCGTACGATGTGAAAATGAACTAATACCACACTTTACTGTATCTTTATCCTCGCTATGCCCGCTTCGCTACATTGCTGAGAAAGGTTTGTGTACTCTCTCCATCATACGCGATACTATAACAGTAACAGTTACATTTATTTCAGCTTAACCTTCACGTACTTATTTCGTGGCCAACCATATTAACTCTAATCCAGAAATATTAACTAAAATCCATAAACACTAAAGAATATTTTCCCCTCCGTCTGGCCAGTTTGCCACTCAAGACGCACCCGAGCTCTGAGAGGCGAGTTACGATGTTTACTCTCGTGTCATCGGAGAACTTGAGGATGTTAGTCAGCCGTACATACGTCAACGCTACTTATAACATATCGTGAACACCAGTGGTCTCAGAGTCCAAGAACAGCTTTAAGAGACGCCACTGTGGCCCACCAAGGCAACGTCAGACGCAACTCCGGTGATGACGACGTGTTTCCTGCCCCTTATCTAACCTTACCCTACCCAAGCCAAGCCAAGCCAACCCAACCCACAGGCAATGAATGTAACGCACCCAAATCTCATACGGTTCTCATTTATTTCTCTAAGCTTTATTACTTTTTTTTTTTAACAAGAAATAAGGCATGTGACTATTTCAACACCCATTTCCTGTTCTACGTTTTATGACTTTGTTAAGAAATGCGGCAAGTGACGATTCTTTCCTCACTATTATCAGAAAACGGAGATTACATACTTCAAAGTCAAGTACAGGTTAAGAAATGGGTAATTTAGATAACGTACATGGATAACTAGAGTGCGTGCGGTTGTACACACACATAGAAGGGAGAGATAAATTAGCAGACTGTTTAAAGGTTGAGGTATTTTTAGTATCTGATATTACTTTTGGAATCGGGTTTCTACAAAAGACACACACACACACACACACACACACACACACACACACACACACACACACACACACACACACACTTTCTCCGCCAGCTGTTCCCTGTTCCCTCGCCTCTGGCCCCGAACTGTACGTGGTTGTAATACTAGTAAGTACCTTAGTGTCTCCTTCCGCTGCTGCTGCCACCTTCACCGCCCCCTACGCCGCCTCTACGTTACCACACCTCCCCCATCCCCCACCGCTCCTGTCATTCCTTTGCCACATCATCCCATTCACCACATCCTTCGACTCTCTCTCTCTCTCTCTCTCTCTCTCTCTCTCTCTCTCTCTCTCTCTCAAGCACAATTCACTGTTTGACGTCTTTTGTTTCGTATCATTGATTTCATTTTTCTAGTTCGTTTTACTTCCTCCTCTCTCTCTCTCTCTCTCTCTCTCTCTCTCTCTCTCTCTCTCTCTCTCTCTCTCTCTCTCTCTCTCTCTCTCTCTCTCTACTTTCTCTTACTGGTTCGATGTTCGCATGATTTACTTTTCTTGTTTTCCTTTTTTTTCTTTATTTAATTAATTATGTAGATGAGAGAGCATGTTTCTTGTTTGACTCTCTCTCTCTCTCTCTCTCTCTCTCTCTCTCTCTCTCTCTCTCTCTCTCTCTCTCTCTCTCTCTCTCTCTCTGTTACACTTATTCTAGACTCGTCCGTCATTGTTGTGAAATGCAAGGAAATTGGCATAAACATCTCATTCACGCCCACACCCCACTCAGCCTGCTTGCTTTACACACACACACACACACACACACACACACACACACACACACACACACACACACACACACACACACACACACACACACTCACCTCATTACCACCACCCACCACCACCACCACCACAACTACAATCCTACACCATTGCGTCATGCTTGATACAATGATCACATTCTCCTTCTTCTCCTCCTACACTACCACTACCACCTCTTCCTCCTCCTCCTCCTCCTCCAGGCAACACAAGCCGTCAGTTGCCCCTCGAGGCGTGACGTCACTCCCTCAAGAGCAGCTAGAAGCACCCACTTCGGCCCGCCCGCAGCGCTCGGCCCCTTGAGGTGTGAGGAGGATTCGGTTACACTCTATCTGTTGAGAGCTCGGCGGGGCGGGATTCGGGTCACTTAAAGGATATTTATGGCCGGCTGAGGAACACAAGAGAGGAGAGGAGGATGAGGAACAAGAGGGAGGAGGAAGAAAGAGGGAGAGAGAAAAAGGCATCTGTTAGTGGCTGGTGAAAGCGAAGGAGGGAAAAGAAGAAAGAATAAACTAAACCAAGCACTTGATATATAAAGAGAGGAGGGAGGGAAGAGAAGGCGAGTTAAAAAGAAGTGAGGAGAAGAGTCGGCAATTCAAAGGCTGTAGTAAAGAATCTAGGTGTGTTTGTTGACTTCTCTAAGGTTCTCGCAGGGCACCATTACGCCGCTCTTCCATCAGGCACAGGTGGGGCGTTTCTCTGGGCTGAGGGGCGGGTGTGCACGTGACGAGAGAGAGAGAGAGAGAGAGAGAGAGAGAGAGAGAGAGAGAGAGAGAGAGAGAGAGAGAGAGAGAGAGAGTAAACAAGATGAACTAGAAATATTAAATCAATGATACGAAACAAAAAACGTCAAACAGTGAAATACGCTTGAGAGAGAGAGAGAGAGAGAGAGAGAGAGAGAGAGAGAGAGAGGTGGTATTGCAAAACGGTGTAAGTCAGCCTATCATGGCCCCTTCCCTCCCTCCGCCACTTATACCCTTGGCCTGATGTGTGGAACCTCCTCTCGTCCTTCATCGTTTCCTTTATTTCTTCCTCATTCACTTTGTCATTGTCTCGCTTCTTTCCCTTCTTCCTTGCGTTCCCTTCACCCGTGGCCAGGTTAGCACCACTCGCCTCACAAAACAGGCAGACTGGTATTCAGAAACGTTTTGATCTCTCACCACGACTATTTTCAAATGCCGCAGAGATAGAGTGTTTCTCTTCTTAATAGTGTAGAAATGTTGTTAATCTGCTACAAGAACCATAAAAACATTCTTAAAATCAGTGTAATTTCAACTAGATCCCTTTGAATGTAGTAGAGGTGCGGCCAGAAGTGTTTCAGAATATGGCCTCTGCATGGAGGTCCAATCAACCGCGGGATACAGGTGAGAAGTGATAGGTTAACGTCACGGCAGAGTTGTGTAGGTCACATGAGCATTGTCATAGGAGATACCTTCGAAATCACACACACACACACACACACACACACACACACACACACACACACACACACACACACACACACACACCACTTCACGGAGACCCCACTAAATCCAAAAGATAACAATGGTATATTAAAAAAAAAATCATACGGACTGACTGGTTAGGTGGCAGGCAACATTATCACAGGTAAAGATCCCAAGACTTGAGCAATGAGCAACAGCCCTATCTCAAGTGTGGCTGTAATACGAAGACATACCCAAACAGTGCCAAACAGTCCCTGAGGTAGCCAACCAGTCAGTTAGGCAGTCAAGAGGGGCATTATCATGGGATAAACAGCATCCCCGAGCACTAAGTCACATCGCCCTGACAGCTTTGAAAGACTCCCCGACTGGCGTTATCTGCGAGTGAGTTCATGTTCAGTGACAGTCGCCACTCAGCCAAGTCTCCAAGAAGCACATGAGGCGAGCATCAAGGCTGCTGCTCGCTACAGGATGAGCCACTCAGCGGTGGAAATGCATCACCCTGATCCCAACTCTCACGTCACTTTAAGGAGACCATAAAAATACTGAGACGTTGTACGAGGCAAGGAACATAATGGGAATATTACATAACCCTGACATCTGAGTCTTTCATAAACTTCTTGTATCAATATCTGGCGAAGGTATGGCTCGCTCAGGGGTGTTGGTACGGATGAAATCTGGCGAAGAAAGCGTTATTATGTCATTACTCATACTATGTCATACATTCACTTCAGGACGTGACTCAGCAACATCCCAGCCAGGCACGCGGGTCACCCCCCACTGCTGCCCTGTATAGCGCTGCCCGGCGGCGGATCTGGCTGACGGCCTGAGACTGTGATCTCAGCTTCATTGGATATTTGCTACGTCTCTCCTCCCGCCCCTCCCCCCTCCCCTCCCCTCCCCAGCCTGGCCGGGGTCGCGGTGGTGGGCAGCAGCCGCTTCGTGGCAATACATATAAGCCGCGCCAAGGCCAGCCCGGCGACGCCGTGTCTTCCAGGGCCGCCATGGGTGCCGCAGTGTTGCCGCGTCCATGTCCGCCCTTCACTCCCTTACGCATCGGAATGTTCCTTACTAAGTGCTGGGCGGCGGGACGGCGGGGATTGTGGCGTCGCCTCTACTGACGTGGCAGACGGCGGCGGTTTGTCAAGAGTTCAACCCTCTTCAGCCAAGTGTTGGTAACAGACTCACCAATCCCACCCCGGCAGGAGGTGAGGCTCCCGAGGCTCCTGACCCGTGCTGATCAAACACAACAACAACAACAATAACACACTATACTCCCCTCTATCACTACACTAGACATCTACCCAGCGAGCCCCAAACACTTCCAAGACTTTTCACCTTCCTAAACCTGCCAGCCTACCTGCCTACCTACCAACGCCGAATAAAACAACGTTTCGCCGCGCATGAAGCAATCGCGTTCCTTCCCGAGAAGCAGACTGTCTTGACACACTTTTCCAACACCGGCAAAGGAGAATGTAGTACGTATGTCGTGGCGTACTAACAACTAACACACTCCCCGCCCAACATCATCACCACACAGCCCACCACAACACCCTATCAACACCACATTCACCACCACCACCCTACTTGTAAACGCACTAGCACGCTTCAAACACAATGCTATCTGCTATCGAGTCAGAGCGGCCAACGCCCACCAAACGCCCATGCTGGCAGGCAGGGCGGGGCGGGGAGTGGTGGGGCGCGGCGGGACCCTCCATCCACGCCGAGACCCGCGGTGGCAGACGTGTGCCTGGCTGACTGCCTTTCCCGGAAGAGTTTAAACTTTAGAATATCGCAGTAAAAGTAATGCAATGAGTGTGTGTCTTTAGTTAACCACAAAGAGAGGGGTGGGGGGGCTGCTCGGTTCACAGGGCCTTGGCTGGAAATGGCTGGAAGACACCTGAGTAACGGAAAGCGCAATTTTACTCAATTATCTTTCATAAAAAAAAGAGATTGTGGCAGTAAAATGTCTGCTAAATATTGTTCTTTCTCCTTTCATTCCAATACACAGTGGGGTAATCGATGTAATTTGCAATGATTCGCATGATAAGCCTACACGACATGGGGTGAGTCTGCGCTTTTCTTTCTACTTCCGGACTCAAGATCAAGATGAAAGGAAAAGAGAGAGAGAGAAAAAAAAAAAAGTCCACGCGCGATGATTGCAACTGCTTGATAGATAGCGACGTGACCGAGGCGGCGATCATTTTCTAAACATGCTCGTAAAAGTCCCCGCTTGGCTGCACCGCGACACTTTCCACATAGTGGTAGTAGTAGTAGTAGTAGTAGTAGTAGTAGTAGTAGTAGTAGTAGTAGTAGTAGTAGTATAGTGGTAGTAGAAATGTGAAGAGGGAGAGGAGGAAAAGGAGAAGAGGAATATAAAAAAAAGACACAAATAGATATCAAACATAAAACAAACCTGAAAAACGTAACCAAACTATAACCTGTAACTACACAACAATACCTATAACATTGCTGGCATTACTGAAAATAAAATTACAAATAAGCAAAAAAAAAAACTCAAAACTACTGTAGAAGAAGAAGAAGAAGAAGAAGAAGAAGAAGAAGAAGAAGAAGAAGCGTCATCTGCCGGTACTATAATTACGAGAAAGTATTGAGAACAGGATACTTGATGCATTGTGGGTAGAGGGATGCTGATGGGAGTGTGAAGTTTTAATAGTTACAAACAACGGTAATGAAATAGCAGTATAAGTCTGTTAGGGCTAATTGCTGTTGTTATTATTACTATTATTGTTGTTATTATCTTTATTCTTATTGTTTTCCTCCACCTCCTCCTCTCTGCCTAGTCTGTGCATGCTGAGGTGAGACGAATATGGATGTTAAGTAGATTAGGCTAGATTATTCACATCTGAAGGAGAAAGAAGAGGAAAATCTAGTACAATAATAGTAATGATAATAGCAACAAAAACAACTAGATCTAACAAGTAGCATCAGTAGCAGTAGCAGCAATAAAAGAGGAATAATTGTAGTGTGTGTAATGTATGTATGTAGGTGCATATTTTTAGAGTAATGTAGAAAAGAAATAGGTAGATTTATTTGGTATTATCTGTAAGAGAAAGAGGAGGAAAATTTAATACTAACAAGATTAACTAACTTAAACAAACAAGTAGTATAAGTAACAATAGCACCAATGGAAGAAGAAAAATTATAGTGTATATAGATGTATGTAGGTGTAAACTGCTGAAGTAACGAACGAGTATTGAGCGTAGAGCGTTTTCGTATAGTAGCTAAAGGTAGTTAGTGTAAAATTAACAATAACATCCCAGAATCAAATATCGTACTCACACACTGTTTACCATCCTGAAGTTCTCCAATCAGCAAACAGTCTCATTAAAAGTAAATAAACCAGACAGATTTTTCACGAAGACAAACAAGGAGGGAGGGGGGATGTAATGTTGATGGAAGACACAAACTCAGGAGGGAGAGAGTAAGTTAGTCGCCTTCTAAACCACGAGAGATGGAGCTGCAATCTTGTCTGAAGGGTTCTGAAGGGAGGCGAGAGTCTATCAGAAGGAGAACAAGAAGAAGAACAAGAAGAAGAACAAAAAGAAAAGAAGAAGAAGAATGAGTTGATAATGACATAGACCTCTAAAGTATATCAAAGAAGAAGAGGAGGAGAAGGAAGAGGAGGAGGAGGAGGTGGAGTTAGAACAGGATGAAGTTAATTTCCGTACTGCTACTTTCTCCTCCTCCTCCTCCTCCTCCTCCTCCTCCTCCTCCTCCTCCATTTTGATACACTTTCGAGGTCTGTGTCATTACCAGCACATTACCGCTACAATTAGCATCGCTGAGGGAGTGACTGCAAACCCTCGTCACGTCAACAAGAGGGCCGCCATTTACATCAAGTCCAAGACACGCCCTGCCTCGCCCATATTTACGGCAAGCCCTTCTCTCTCTCTCTCTCTCTCTCTCTCTCTCTCTCTCTCTCTCTCTCTCTACGGCAAGCCCTTTCCTATCTCTTTTCCTTCTTTCACTCCTTTTCCTTCCTATAACAAACTGACTCTCTCTCTCTCTCTCTCTCTCTCTCTCTCTCTCTCTCTCTCTCTCTCTCTCTCTCTCTCTCTCTCTCTCTCTTCTCTCTCTCCTTTCTCTTCCTTTCCTTCCTTCCATTCTCCCTCCTTCCATCTCCACGTCCACCGCCCTCTCCTCTCTCTCTCTCTCTCTCTCTCTCTCTCTCTCTCTCTCTCTCTCATTACCTTGGACAATGCAAAAACAAAAGAGAAATCAAACACATTTCCTCCTTTTACACAATTCTCTCATATATACCTTCTCTCTCTCTCTCTCTCTCTCTCTCTCTCTCTCTCTCTCTCTCTCTCTCTCTCTCTTAAAAAAAAGAAGAAACGTGAGAAATGAAAAAATATCAAAGAATCAATAAAAAAAAAAGGGAGAAAATAATATATCTTCATTTCTTCTCCATCTCTACCTCCTTTACGTCTTCATCTTTTTTTTTCTCCTTCTTCTTCTTCTTCTTCTTTTCTTCTTCTTCCCTCAAGGTTCCCTAAACACTTAACAACCAACTAACCCTTCACAATACCGCCTTCTCCTCCTCCTCCTCCTCCTCCTCCTCCTCTTCCTCCGCCACAACTCTCTACATATCTATCTCCTTCCCTCCCTCCCTTCTTCCCTCCCTCACTCCCTTTACTCTCTTCACCTCCCTCCTCTCTATTTATCTCCCTTTCTTCTCCCTTTTATCATCTCCTGACAGCCAACAAAAGACAAACACAAGAATGAAGAAGAGTTTCCTTTCCCCAAGCGTCCCTTCCTCCTCCTCCTCCTCCTCCTCCTCCTCCTCCTCCTCCTCCTCATGTCTGACAGCCAGCGGCGCGTGTCCAAAATGTCCTCATTTTCTTCTTAGATACTCAGTTTTTCCTCGTTTTCTCTTACTTCCCTGACGCGTGCTGAGACGGACTGACAGACAGACAGAGAGAGAGAGAGAGAGAGAGAGAGAGAGAGAGAGAGAGAGAGAGAGAGAGAGAGAGAGAGTTGGTGGATGTGTGGTTACAGGTAAACAGTGTTGCGAAGGTCAGGATGTGCACAATAGGATGTGTGGGTGCCGACGTTTGACAGAGAGAGAGAGAGAGAGAGAGAGAGAGAGAGAGAGAGAGAGAGAGAGAGAGAGAGAGAGAGAGAAAATACCACCCATTCTTCAGATGAAAGCTAATTTCGATATACATTCCTTTAAACAAGTATGAAGCATCCAACCCAACAGCTCTCTCTCTCTCTCTCTCTCTCTCTCTCTCTCTCTCTCTCTCTCTCTCTCTCTCTCTCTCTCTCTCTCCACACGTGTCTATTGGGTGTTTAAATGACCAATTAAAACATCCGCTTCACCATTAATCTGTTATCGTTATCATACCAACGGGCCGGAAGCTGCTCGCGTGCCGTATCTACACCAGAGGAAGGGGGAAGAGGAAGGAGGAGGAGGAGGAGGAGGAGGAGGAGAAAGGAAATATCAAGACGTTACTTTACTTGCACTAAAGTTTAAAGATATACCAATAATAATTAAAAACTATTCAATTTTCTATTCATCATCATACGAGTTTTCTTTCCTCAAAATACGATAGTGAAATGTTGAATGAATGACGTATATTTATGTAACGTGTGTGTGTGTGTGTGTGTGTGTGTGACTTCCGAATTTGGACCTTCCCTCCTTCCTTCCTTCCTTCCTTCCTTTCATTTCCTTAAATATGGGAATGTACACCTCTAGTCGTATACGGTTTGTATGGGTTAACGGGTTAGAGTAAAGGTTTGTTGTTGTTGTTGAGCATGGTGGTTGTACTTTCTATCATCAAATATTATTATGATCTTTAACTAATAGAGGTAGTAACTGAGTTGTAGTAGTAGTAGTAGTAGTAGCAGCAGAAGCAATAATAACAGTAGTGGCAGTGGTAGTAGTTGTGGTCGTCGAGGTGGCAGTGGTGGTGGTAGCAGTAACAATACCAATATGAAGATAAAAATAAACGTAAACTTAAAACACTGAAATATTACTTGGCAGACAAAATTTAATGCACTGAGTGGCCGAGAATTGCGTCTCTGACCTTGCAAAACCGAATGAGAAAAGCGCTACAGCCACGAAGGTCTCCCAGGCCGGGCCGGTGAGGAAGACCCAACAGGCTGCAGTGACACAGAAGTACTTGTCGCCAGCCACACGGACATCCTCCCCCTCACCCCACTCCTACTGTTCCCCTCCTTCCCCCTTGCGAGGCATCACTAAGGTCGCTGCGGCCCCACGACTTTCTAACACCTTTCAAGTATTCCCCGCCACCGTGCCAGGGCTGTCGCGCCGTCCAGCGTGCAGCGAAGGCGGGGGAAGTGACGAGGGAATTAATGATGCTCGGTGCATAAACATTCACCTGACGACTGGAACACTTGTGCAAATTCCTATGACCGCATTCCCAAGCGTCTCTTCGTTCTATCTCGACCGTATTGAACATGCTACTGTAATGGAGGTTGTTACGGCTTCCAAGGATGTTTTCAGGGTTCCACGGATAGTTTAACAAGTACTGTGCACCATCAAAGAGAAACTATCCATGAGAACCCAGCTATTTATCTTTATGTCCGGTGGAAATAGTCTTCACACGAGCTTGAAGCGTTTAAAAAATACCAGTCCTAATAATCTTAACTAGAGAAACGTAGGAGGAAAAGTGTGTGTGTGTGTGTGTGTGTGTGTGTGTGTGTGTGTGTGTGTGTGTGTGTGTGTGTGTGTGTGTGTGTGTGTGTGTGAAGTAACGCCCTTAACTTTTTTCTTTTCAATTCCACATTATCAAAATATTCCGATGATACGAAAGAATTCCATCAACTTAAGGTCACTGCTGACTTAAATAATCCAGCCACAAATCCAGTACAACAGCAACTTATAAACACCACCACGAATAATGACTAGATATCAATTAAGATAAAGTCTAAATGCTATCTGAGGCTCTAAATGGGTTAATCTTCCCAGAAACACGAGTGGCGGCGCTGTGGGCTGGTCCATGCCATCGGGGGAGCGGCAGACATAACATTGGCCAGGAAAGGACTCCATTAACCACACTCGCCGCCTCCAGAACCACGCCAAGCACCACCACAGCTCATTAAGTCTCGCTAGAGCCAAGCACCGCCATGTTTTTATAATGTTTTCGATCCCCGCCTCACTCCGCCCAGCACCGGCCCGTCTAAAGCCAAGCCGAACCGAGTATAGAGCCGCGCCTCTCTCAGGGCCTCCCCACCTCTCCTCGTAAAGACCCTCATGTTTATATTCAAAGCCATGGCGGTCAAGGATAAAGAGTGCCCGAGTTCGGTTATGTAAAGAGCCTGGATTTCACTTCCCTCTCCTTCTCCATCTCTCTCTTTCTCTCTCCATCTCTCACCCCTTTACCTGTTGACTGTGGGAAATGCCAAACAGGTGAAGCTAAAAGCGAGGTATCATTACGGCAAGTTACGTTAGTAATTGTGAATAGCAGAGAATGAAAGAGCGAGAGCGAGAGCGAGAGAGAGAGAGAGAGAGAGAGAGAGAGAGAGAGAGAGAGAGAGAGAGACACACAAACTGGAATGAGGAGAAAAAGGAACCACTGGGAGTAGCGATATAACTGTACCGGACACCCACCATCCTGCTCTATTACTGCATATTTATCCAGGGGAACAAAAACTACCCCGCCGCCAACATCTTCCCGCGACGAGAGAGAGAGAGAGAGAGAGAGAGAGAGAGATGACTATCAGACACGGAAGAAGGGACTGAGATGAATGGGACACGAATAAGTACAGTAATAAATAAAGAAATACCAGACGCACGCAACAGGACGCAGGAGTTGAAGAGAGAGAAAAAAAAGAAACGAACAACAAGAACTAAATGAAAAGAAAGTTAAAAAGAAAAGAAGAAAAATGCGGAGGAGGGAACAAGTGAAACCTCAGTCGGCCAGAGAGAGAGAGAGAGAGAGAGAGAGAGAGAGAGAGAGAGAGAGAGAGAGAGAGAGAGAGAGAGAGAGAGAGAGAAACTTAACAACCTGCAAAATATGTATAAATGAACCCAAAAACTTCCTTCCATATAAATAAGTCTCAAAAACACAGCGTAACTGAACAACAACAACAACAACAACAACATCAACAACAACATCAACCTTCTCCCCTCACACACACACACACACACACCTCTTTCAAATAACTAATACACTCAAAACCTCCCCTCCGTCACCCTCCATCCTCAAATCCTCCCGCGCATTCCCAGGTACTGAAGAAGCGGCAAAGTCCCCTCAATTAATTCACAATATTAGAGGTAATGAGTTCCGCGGATGCTTGGGATTACTGATTGAAGTCTCCGTGGGTTAGGTTACTTTGGGACAGAACTCAGTCATGCGGCGGAGAAGCGGGAACAGAATGAACAGAATGCAGAGTATAGAGTATAGTGTGTGTTTGTGTGTGTGTGTCCCGTGGAATGCGAAGGTGGTAGTGGTGGCAGTGATGGTGGTGGTGTTAGTTTTGGAGTCGAGTTTTTGTTGTTTTGGTGGTGGTGGCGGTGGTGGTGGTGGTGGTGGTGGTATGTAGGAATAGTATCTGTAGATTTTGTTATTGTTGTTGTTGTGGACATGTACTATATGAAGGAGACGAAGGAGGAGGAGGAGGAGGAGGAAGAGGAGGAGGAGGAGGAGGAGGAGGAGGAGGAGGAGGAGGAGGAGGAGGAGGAGGAGAAGAAGAAGAATAAGAAGATGATGATGATGATGATGATGATGATGATGAAGAAGAAGAACAGGAACAAGAACAAGAAAAACAAGAACAAGAAAAAGAAGAAGACGAAAAAATTAATAACAATAATAATAATAATAATAAGAAGAAAAGGAAGAAGAAAAGATAAAGAAAAGGGAGAAAAAAGAAGCCAAAAAAGAAAGAAAAAATAAAAAGAAAGAAGACGAACAAGAATAAACAACAACAAATAAAAGAAAGGCAAAGAAAGAAGAAAGACTAAGCAGAAAAGAAAGAAGAAGAAGAAGAAGAAGAAGAAGAAGAAGAAGAAGAAGAAGAAGAAGACGAAGAAGATGATGAGATAAAAGAAAAGAATGAAGAAATAATGAAGAAGAAAAAGAAAAGAAAGAAAGAAGAAAGAAGAAGAAGAAGAAGACAGCAATCATCAGGACTAATAAGGCAAACATCTAAATCTCACAAAGATTACAAACACAGACCTAACCCAAACACTGCCGCGCAAAAAAGATATAAGTCGAATGCATGCAAAGGGGTGAGGAGGAGGACGAGGAGGAGGAGGAGGGAAAAAGAGTAGAAGAAAAAGGAGAAGGCGTAGGAGAAGGCATAGGAGAAGCTAAAGGAGGAGAAGGAAAAGGAAAAGGAGATGAAAAACAAGAAAATGAAAAAAAATGAAAAAATATGAAAAGAAGAAGAGGGCTAATAATGATAGTGATGGGAAGGAAAGGAAACGAAGATGATCATGAAGAAGATAAGAAGAAAGTGAAATAGTAATAGAAGAAGAAGAAGAAGAAGAAGAAGAAGAAGAAGAAGAAGAAGAAGAAGAAGAAGAAAAGAAGAATTAAAAAGGAGAACAACAAGAAGAACAAGAACAAGAAGAATAAGAACAAGAGCAAGAAGAAGAAAGAGAAGAAAAGAATAAGAAAAAGAAGAACAATTACAGAAAAAACAACAACGACTAAGATGATAATGAACGAACAACAACAACAACAACAACAACAACAACAACAACAACAACAACAACAACAACAACAACAACGAAAACAAAAACAACGAAAAAATAAATACCTGTCGTAGGAGGCTATACAATAATTATGGAGGGCAGAACCAGAACATGAGAGAGAGAGAGAGAGAGAGAGAGAGAGAGAGAGAGAGAGTGGGATGGAGGCCGTGGTAACGACTTGTCGGGGATAATTAAGTGGTTACGTCACAGGAGAGAGAGAGAGAGAGAGAGAGAGAGAGAGAGAGAGAGAGAGAGAGAGAGAGAGAGAGAAAGAATCAGGGTAGTGACGACACACCCTCAAAAGTTATCACTCAAGGGTGGAGAAGTTGAGTGGAGGAACAAGGACTCTCTCTCTCTCTCTCTCTCTCTCTCTCTCTCTCTCTCGATACTCAACAGCATGTCAAGTGGGCGGGAGAGGAAGGAGGAGGAGGAGGAGGAGGAGGAGGAGGAGGAGGAGGAGGAGGAGGAGGAGGAATGGAGCACTGAAGGAGAAAGTGAGGAGGTGTGTTAGAAAGAAATAAAAAGGAGGAGGAGGAGGAGGGTGGGAGCGAGACAGAGGGAAGGATGGAAGGAATGAGAGGTAAAGAGGTTGAGAGTGCAAGAAGGATGTTTTAGGAGGGGGAAGGTCGGAGAGGGAAGGAGGAAGGAGGGAAGGAGGAGATACCAGTACGTGCAGGTGAGCAGGTAGGCAATAAGGTGAAGGAGGAGGAGGAGGAGGAGGAGGAGGAGGAGGAGGAGGTACAGAAGATGATGGGGAGAGACGGTTAACCAATAGAGATCAAATTACAGAAATGAAACGTAGTTACTGAGAGAGAGAGAGAGAGAGAGAGAGAGAGAGAGAGAGAGAGAGACAATCCATCAGCATACTCCTCCTCCTCCTCCTCCTCCTCCTCCTCCTCCTCCTCCTCCTCCTCCTCTCTCTCTCTCTCTCTCTCTCTCTCTCTCTCTCTCTCTCTCTCTCTCTCGCCATCCTCGCACGCAAACCCTGCAAAACAAACACTTTTTTCTCGCGTTTATTTTCGCTAAAACGCCGACCACTCATTGTTTGTTTGCACTCATCCCTCATCCCTCATTGGCTGGACTCAGATTTCGCGCGCTTTGTTTAACCAATCACGAGCGGCGGCGTAACTTAATCCGCCAATCAAAGACGTCGATTCAGTCCGCAATTTTCCATCAAGACGACTTCTGTTCTTCATGTTTTCTTCTTTTATTTCTTTTCACTTTCTTTGCTTTCCTCCTCCTTACTATATCTGCTTTGGTTTAGAGGAAAAATGGAGCTTTAGGTAATATTAGAATTGGATACCTTTTGAGAATGGTAGATAGATGCAGATGTAGATAAACAAATAGATAGGCAGACAAGCAGAACGAAAGAAAAAAAAAAAAACTCGAGAGAAAGCAGAAATAAAAGATAGAACTAGTGTGGGAGGCGAGACTAACGAACTGCCATCTCAAGTAGATAAAAAAGAAACATTTATATTATAATCGCTGTTGTTGTTGCTAATTACTGGGGGCTCTTCCTGCCATTGTTCCCAGAGAGAGAGAGAGAGAGAGAGAGAGAGCTGGTACATTTACTTCATCACCACACTTTTTTGTGCTATATATTGCATACAAGAGGATAAAACCGTACGAATTGTCACACGAAGGAGAAAAACGTTTGAACTGAGCAATGCAGTGAGTGACATGCTGAAAGAACCCGTACCAATGGATAAAAGAAGATCTCCACTTGCTCTTCTCCTATCTCCTCATTTTTTCCCCCTGCCCCAATTGCGTCAATGCACAGCTCTATCACTCTTTGATGGATAATGTGCGGGTTTCAGCTTACACCAGCGCTCTCACAAGAGAGGCTTCACTCCCCACATAACAAGGTAATAGATAACGGTTTCTGCTCCTCCCTGTTTCTTCACCATAGCTGACGAGTATCCCATCCACTGCCACCAATTATATTTCAAGCACCGATGGCAACAGCAGAAGAGGTGATAGAGGCAGAAGCAGCAGCAGTAGCAGTAGTAGTAGTAGGTAGTAGGTAGTAGTAGTAGTAGTAGTAGTAGTAGTAGTAGTAGTAGTAGTAGTAGTAGTGAGTAAGTAAGTAGGTAATTATCACCTTCAATTCCTTATTTGTCCACCTTAAGTACAAAGATCCCACCACTGCCACCACTTTTGTACAAAGAATTTATTTTCTCTTAACTCTCTTGCTTCATCCCCCACATGGTGTTGTACGCATTCAGACACAAGGGCAAGATCTGATAATTTAATCAAGTGTGGGATATTTTTACAGATGAACACTCAAGGAACTGAAGAGTCAAGTAGCGGGCGGGAGGCAGAGGCAGTGTCACGAGACAAGGCAGAGAGATCGCCACTTGTCTAAATATAGGATTTGCATTGCTTTTCTCCCAAAATGAGTCAGTACGTATGTAAACCACGGAGAGAGAGAGAGAGAGAGAGAGAGAGAGAGAGAGAGAGAGAGAGAGAGAGAGAGAAACCATTCATACTCTAGATAAAAACAAGACAAAAAAAAAATACGAAGGAAATCCAATAAATGGTTCGGTGAATGAGGAATGAAAAAATAAGTAAATAGAAATAGAACACCACAGAAAAAAAGGTGTAGAGAATGAGGAAGAATGTCTGGGAAACTCATGATGATGTAACCTCGACGCGCCCATCCTGGTAGTGACGTCACGAGCCCGCCAAAACACGCGACTATCGCCTTGCGCATCTTGAAGGGACTAGGGCATTGTGGGGGATGTGGATGTTGCTTTGCTCTCTCTCTCTCTCTCTCTCTCTCTCTCTCTCTCTCTCTCTCTCTCTCTCTCTCTCTCTCTCTCTCTCTCTCTCTCTCTCTCTACGGACCCCTGACCACAAGAGAGGATATCAAATTATGAGAGGCAAGTAAGACAAGTAGCGAAGGTGAGAAAAAATATTGACTTGGTTGCACAATCATACCTGTGTTACGCTTGACTACTTGTTTGTTAGTGTCTATCAAACCTTCATCTACTTCTAACTCTATCTTTCTTGCTTTGTATCCATCTATTAATCAATCTGTCAATTTATGTTTCTATTTATTTATTCATTCATCTACCAATCTATTTATCTACATATTTTTTATATATATATAATCATGTATTTATCTCTATGTTGCAGTGTTTATATCTCTATTTTTTTATTAATTGTATATCAGTTTCTTTTTTATCATTTATCTGCTCATCTAACTATTCATCTATCTATATCTATCTGCTGATATGTCTGACTATATACCAATTCATTTATCTATCTACCTCCATATATCAGTTCGTCTGTCTATTAATCTATCG
>NC_059297.1:25491689-25494189 GCF_017591435.1 Portunus trituberculatus
ATTGTAGTTGTAGCAATAGTAGTAGTAGTAGTAGTAGTAGTAGTAGTAGTAGTAGTAGTAGTAGTAGTAGTAGTAGTAGTAGTAGTAGTAGTAGTAGTAGTAGTAGTAACAGTAATAGTAGCAGTAAAGGATCTACCATCAACACGCATTCACTAATCTACAAGTTATATTACACGGTCTCATCCAGCTAACCCACTAAAGCCTCTCACAGCCGCTTCATCAAGTCATCCACCGCCCCCTTCACCAGACAATTACAACACACTGAAATCCCACAAACTTTTCCTTCTATACACGTGCACTTCACCACAGCGCTCCTGCACTTATTAGCCCAGACACAAGCAGCTAGTGCATGCTCAGGACGTTCCACATTCAAATCAGGTTATTCAATCAGTCAGGTTTCGCAATTAGTCATGAAGCAAATTACTCCTAAAGCCATTTAGTTAAGTATTCATTCAGCCATCTAGTTTGTCATTTATTTTAGTCAGTCATTCGTCCATCCAGTCAATCATTCAACCTCTCAATGATTCACCTTTTCAGTTAATACTCTAGTCATTCATACAGTCAACTATCCATCTCAATGTGAAATATGAGACAATAATAAGGAAAACCGGATGTAAAAACTAGAGAGAAAAAAAATCAACAATACGAGTCAATTCTTCGATTCCAGTGCAGCCAACGAAATCAACAAGCCTTCAGTCACACAATGCAAGTCAGTTATCCCATTTGGAGAGATCAGTTAGCCAGTACATAAAATCACCAACCAGTCACTCCCCTGTGCACCAATCAAACTAAACACGTCACCCAACACACCAAAATCTCTCATCCAGTCAAGTTAAGCCCTCAAACCCTCTTACAGTCATGGTCGATGGTTGGGTAACGCACCGCCACTCACTCACTCACACTGTGTTTTGCATTTTACACTCGATTTTAACTCCTGTGACCTGCTGAGCTTCTATCAAATTGTCAGGCTTCATAAGACTCTCAAAAGATCAGAGAGGATTTAAGACTGAAAATAAACACACATAAAACTAAATAAGATACAGAAGTCAGTTGGTTCTATTTCTGATGATGACTGCAGGTAAGTAATCCAATCCTTTTAGTGATCACAAGTCTTGCAGGCCCTGTTAGGCGAGCATAGGCGGACATACTAGGGGTTAATTATGGTCCGCGGACGTTCACCAGTCAAGCGGTCAACCAGTTAGTTCACCAGTCAAACAGGAAGCTATACCACCACCCTCACCCTCACCACCACCACCACCACCACCGCCGCCGCCACTACAGCCTGACGGACGCAACCAACAATTTCTCTGTATGCAAATGAGGACGAAGGAGGAATGTGGTGGGGCCGGCTTGACTCACCACCACCACCACCCACCACCACCTCCACCACCATTACTGCCACCTCCACCTCCACCACCGTCAACACCTCCACATCCACCCCCACCAACACCATCACCAATGCATCCGTTTTAATGCCATCACCACAACCACCACCACCTCCTCCTCCTCCTCCACTACCACTTGTCGGCTCCTCCTCTTCCTCCTTCTGCTTGTCCTTCTTTTCCTTTCTTTATTTCTCTTCATTCCTTCGTCTTCTTTCTTCACTATCATCATCACCACTCCCTACTGTTCATCCTCCTCCTCCTCCTCTTCACCTTTCTTCACCTCTTCCTCCTCCTCCTCCTCCTCCTCCTCCTACGTCTTTACAATTCTGCTTCCACCACCATCACCATTAAAAATCATCACCACTATACACCTCTCTCTCTCTCTCTCTCTCTCTCTCTCTCTCTCTCTCTCTCTCTCTCTCTCTCTCACCTGTCGCGTCACACAATAACAATAGGAAACAATAATGTCATCCCGTATGAATGGCGGACCACTCAGCAAGCGTAAGTGTGGAAGGGGCCCCGCACTGAGCGTTGTGGCGGCGCTGGTGGTGGTGGAGAAGGGGTGGATGGAGGAGGAGGAGGAAGAGGAGGAAGGGGAAGCAGAATGGGGGTGAAAGTAATCTCAATGTTTTTTTTTTTCCATCTCTTTCATTGTCATCGGCAAGAAAGTGTGTGTGTGTGTGTGTGTGTGTGAGAGAGAGAGAGAGAGAGAGAGAGAGAGAGAGAGGCCACGATAGGGTGTGTGGGCGTGGTGGGCGGAGGATGAATTTCTCTCTCTCTCTCTCTCTCTCTCTCTCTCTCTCTCTCTCTAACACATACGAAACGCATTACACTATTACAACTAGACAGCAAAATTGACGGTAATAGCACACACACACACACACACACACACACACACACACACACACACAGACAGCACCTGGTCACCACACAACACAGCACAGGGAGAGAAATAATAGTGAGAAGAGGGGGGGAGGGAGTGAGGGGAGGGGTGTCGTGACAGTGAGGACAGCGGAGGAGGGAGAGAGGAAGAGAGAGAGAGAGAGAGAGAGAGAGAGAGGAGACATTCACCAGCTGGGAGGATGGCGTGACGTCACAGCCTCCCTGCTACGTCA
>NC_059297.1:25499189-25504189 GCF_017591435.1 Portunus trituberculatus
CATGAGGAAGTTAATAAATTCAACTATAGATAATTCGACGTACCAAACCATACAAGTTCTGGGAAATACATAAATTAGCCGTAGATTATACATATAAACCTAAACTACGCACACGCACACACACGCATACGCACACACACGCACACACACTGAAATAAACACTTACTGCACTCTACTCACTCCCTCCCTCCGTCTCTCACTTCCCAAAACCTGCAATAACCTCCAAAATGATTCATTGCTTTTTATGGCACCGGTGTTTTGGAACCTGTCCAGCGTATACGTACTGGTGGGGCGGCTTTTTCATACTCTGGGAAGGAAGGGTTCACGAGCACCTCAGTGGACGGTCAGACCAGAGAGAGCCACCCCCACCGGACTGTACAGCTCCGGCGACAGACCCAAGCCACGACCGATGCTGGGTTAGACGGACTTGACATGGAAGGGTTGGGAAGGAGAGTGGTGGATAGCTATGGAGGTGTTTGTGAAGTTTGGGTGGTGGTGGTGATATGGTGGTAAGTTGCAGTTTGTTATTACTGAAGTTGTAGTTGTAGTGATAGTGGTGGTGGTGGTGGTGGTGGTAGTGGTACTGGTGGTGGTGGAAGTCAGGGTACAACAACAACAATAAAAACAACAACAACAATAACAACAGCAGCAGCAGCTACAACAACAATCACCAACTTGGTAACATGAGAGAGAAGAAGAAGAAGAAGAAGAAGAAGAAGAAGAAGAAGAAGAAGAAAAAGAAAGAAGAAAGAAGAAAAAGAAGCAAGAAAAGAAAAAAGAAAGACACCAGAAAAAAGTAGCGGTATAGTAGTAGTTATAGTAGTAGTAGTAGTAGTTATAGTAGTAGTAGTAGTAGTAGTAGTAGTAGTTGGCAGTAGTTTTAGTAGTAGTAGTAGTAGTAGTTGTAATAGTAGTAGTAGTTGTAGTAGAAGTAATAGTAGTAGTTGGCAGTAGTTTTAGTAGTAGTAGTAGTAGTAGTGCTAGAAGTAGTAGTAGTAGATGTAGAAGTAGAAGTATTATTATTATTATTATTAGTAGTAGTAGTAGTAGTAGTAGTAGTAGTAATAGTAGTAGCTTAAACAACAACAGTACAGGTCGTTGCTGGTGGAGAACGGAGTAGCCAGCAGGTGAACACACACACACACACACACACACACACACACACACACACACACACACACACACACGTGCACTCGGGGTACGTGTTAGTGGCGGATCCTTAAGTGTGACGCAGTATTCGCAGGTGTGAGCCAGATGTACCTCAGACACACACAGAAACACACACACACACACACACACACACACACACACACACACACACACACACACACACACACACACGTGTGTGTGTGTGTGTGTGTGTGTGTGTGTGTGTGTGTGTGTGTGTGTGTGCAAGCGCGTTACAACATACACAAGACAATAAGACACGCCAAGAAAATTAGCTAGCATGGAGAGAGAGAGAGAGAGAGAGAGAGAGAGAGAGAGAGAGAGAGAGAGAGCACACAATAGGAATTAAAAGTAACAATCTGATGGCGTTATGAAGAAATTAACGTAATAAAATAATCTTAACTCTCTCTCTCTCTCTCTCTCTCTCTCTCTCTCTCTCTCTCTCTCTCTCTCTCTCTCTTGGTGGGTGACACTGACAAGGAAGAAGTGAGGGGAAGAGGACGGGAAGAGGGCGAGAAGAGGCAGTAGATGGGAAGGAAAAGAGGGCAAGGGAGGGGAGGTGGGAGAGGTGGGGAGAGGAAGGGAGAGTGAGGGGAGATAAGAAGCAGAGGGGAGGGTGTGCGTGAAGAGTCTGCGTGGGGGGTTACCTACACGAAGGGGGTGACACGAGACACAAATACACACACACACACACACACACACACACACACTTTACTTCCTCGTTTCCTTTCGCTTCCTTCCTGCTTGGGTTTCTTTTAGCTCATGTCTGTCTGTCTGTCTGTCTTATCCCCCCCCCTCTCTCTCTTAGACAGAAGGAGACGCAAACGTAGACAAAACGCACATACACACACACACACACACACACACACACACACACACACACACACACACACACACACACAAGAAATTACGATTACTAGGAAAATTAAAAGGAAAAACAAACATGATCTAATAAATAAGTAGATAAGCAAATTAGTGAAGCCAGAAGACTCGTGCCAAACGGAAACAGAAAACACAGCATGAAACTTTTATATCAAGACAGTATTAGAATGCGAGGAAAGTTCATTTATTTTCCTTTTTTCTAACAGGATAACTAATTAGTGGAGTGGATTACCAGGCGATAAAAAAAAGGTAAATAATGAAGGAAAAGAGAAACCTACTATAATTTTGGTTACAGAAAGACGAGACAATGCGAGCTTTACTTAATTAATCCAGTAAAGCTATTAAGAGACACGTACTTACAACAGTCTTCATCACAGATGTATTAATCAACCCGTCGACCTCACTTCTCAATGTGCTTTAGGAATGTTCTTCAAAGTTAAACTGTTTTTTTTTTTATTTAAACTATGTGGGTTTTTCACGGGAATTTATGGGCTAAAGGAGTTATTTTTGAGGTACCTCCTATCTCAAAGCCCACCCGCTAGGAAGACCGTGGACAGGATTCGAACCCGTGTGCTTGGAGACCCCTCGGACCCCAAAGCACGCATGTTTCCACTGTGCCACGTTTTGTGAGGAGACAGTCAGTGGTTTGAAGTATACCCAAGATAAAGCAAGCTAAAAACACCATGGAAGTGATGCATGTATGTACTTTTAATATTTTGTCTTATATAAGAAAAAATCACGAGTCATACACAATTTGGTAGATTTCCATGAGTGTCTTTTTGTTTTCTATCGATGATGTAGAATCTTTGTTAAGCCTTTCCCTGCTAATAAATCTTTCCTACCAACATCTATATAATTTTTCAGACATTGCTTTGTATTAGTCTCCTAAATACAAGCAAGCTCTTGCCAAAGTTAAAATCAACCTCACATTCTCTTTTTCCTATATATCTATCCACTTTATTACATCGGTGCTGACAACAGACGACCATAGCAGAGGAGAATTAAACTATTACTGAAATCATAAAGACATCCCCGAAAACCCGGATAACCTGCAGCAGATCCAGCTAAATGTTGTCGAAGTAAGACGCCGAGACGTTTAGGAACACAGGGAAGGAAAGAGGAACAAACACCAGTAGACTTAGCTTGAGTGCGGCAGGTTAGTGACTCGTGACCGTGCGTTGTACAGACAGGCCCATGGAAACACACACTCACCTTGGTCCTGTTGAGTGGGATGGTGAAGTCCCAGTCGGGAGCCACGAACAGGTAGCCGCATTTTGACACCTTCCTGCTCGCCTGCAACACAAGGAACGCAGCACATTAACTTTCAACACTCAAAAATAGAGCCACTGCAATCACTGCATAATTCCTGCCTGCTTTTATGTCTCTAAAGTTCATCTATCCAATACCAGGTGGCCAAGACAAAGCACCATACACTCATACACATACATCATTCACACCCTCAGCCCTGTCAGCCCATGGTGGAAAGGTTGAAGCTAAGAATACAGCCACTGCCACCGCTCCGCCACTGTATTCCCTGCATGTCGTAAGAGGAGACTATAAAAGGGACGGAGATAATTTGATTCCACGACAAGTATAATTAGCACACATATCAAGTAACAGTCACTTATTATCATTCAATAAAAGATTAATCAACAAGGAGGAAAAGTGTGTTAAAGAGAGAGAGAGAGAGAGAGAGAGAGAGAGAGAGAGAGAGAGAGAGAGAGAGAGAGAGAGAGAGAGAGAGAGAGAGAGAGAGAGAGAGAGAGAGAGAGAGGAAGAAGTCCGTGTAATTGTATATACTTTTGTCCATCTCTGCATTTTTCACTATCCATAAATCTTCCTCAAATCAAAATACTTGAATACAATAAATAAATAAATAAGGAAATAAATCAATAAATAAATAAATATAAAACCAAATATAACCGTGAAAATCAAATAAGTAAACAAACAAGCACACAAACAAACCAATACACAGATAATATGTAGTAACACAATCAAATTCCTCCAAACACATTGCCAAACAACACTTTAACACATGAGCTAACACTAACTATTACATGTTGCAAGTTTAGTTTTATTACACACACAACACACACACACACACACACACACACACACACAGACACGGTCGCAACACACATAATCACATCAAGGCAAACACTCAGTTCAACACATTCACACGCCCAACACTTCACTGCTTCATCAAACTAACATCCCTCAAACCTCGCACGTGTTACTATCAAATCCATAATACTTTTTTTTTCTCTCTTTTTTTAGTGATATATTCTCTCTAAGTGTTTTTTTTCTTTTTATCATTTTTTTTCTTCGTCAACAAACAAATTAATGAGATTTCTATGATTTTCCGTTAACCCGTTCAATACCAGGACGTGCTTTCATATTCATTCTGGTTACTATTTGATGATTTTATACAGCTTCAGAAACTTATGTGGGGATTGAAATTGTGAAAACTGTGGCCATTAATCTTCAGACCTCCATAGATCCTTCCTAATGCAAATAAAATCGTTTAATCGTACTAAAACTTCATGGTAAAAATTTGTCCCAGTACTGAAGGGGTTAAACATATATTGGCTTTTTGTTTAGAGGAACTGGTACATCAATGGAACTCTTTCTTTTTTACATGAATATTTTGCCTACACTTCACTAGTAAAAAAAAAGAAAAAAAATACATAACATCACGCAGTCATTTAATTAAAACACATAAAACACAACATCAACATTCCCCTCCTTGGCTAAGCATTACGCAAAACTCGTATACACAACACAAAAGTCAGACACAAGGCTTTCAAAACGGACATTATAACACTAACCTAACATCAAATTGCTCTACTTATCAATACAAACAATATCATTAAAATCACTTCAGCAACAATGCACCGTCACACATACACACACTCGCATGCCATTCAAGATTTTAACCTTTATTCTGTTCA
>NC_059297.1:25506689-25569189 GCF_017591435.1 Portunus trituberculatus
AGAGAGAGAGAGAGAGAGAGAGAGAGAGAGAGAGAGAGAGAGACTACTGTTGAAAGTAAAAATAGAGTACTGGCACCAACACACTACACCAGTCTGTATACATTCTCTCTCTCTCTCTCTCTCTCTCTGGTGGGAGCTTAATCTTATATTTTTACGAGAGAGAGAGAGAGAGAGAGAGAGAGAGAGAGAGAGAGAGAGAGAGAGAGACTCCACGTGGTTAAAGATAAGAACCAAGGACCATTAGAGGCGTTAACACACGACCTGATAGAGAGAGAGAGAGAGAGAGAGAGAGAGAGAGAGAGAGAGAGAGAGAGAGAGAGAGAGAGAGAGAGAGAGAGAGAGAGAGAGAAATAGCTTATCTCTTCCTAGTTTTTCCCTTTTATCATGATGTTACGAGAGAGAGAGAGAGAGAGAGAGAGAGAGAGAGAGAGAGAGAGAGAGAGAGAGAGAGAGAGAGTAGGGAAGTAAGGAGGGAAAGAGGGAGCAAAGGAGCAAGAGGGGAGGAAAGGAGGGGGAGATAAGGTAAGGGGAAGGAAGGGCGTGGTGAAATTTGAACCGTGCATGTTTGAGGGCACGAACATAACTTAGAGAGAGAGAGAGAGAGAGAGAGAGAGAGAGAGAGAGAGAGAGAGAGATTTTCATTTAAATTTGGTTCAGTTTTGTTTTTATCATTAGATTTTTTTAGAATCTATTATTGGAAGAATAGAAGTCTCTCTCTCTCTCTCTCTCTCTCTCTCTCTCTCTCTCTCTCTGACAGGCGGCTGACACTTTCAACTCGACGTGCTGATAGCTACCTCTCTCACTTTTTTATATTCTCTCTCTCTCTCTCTCTCTCTCTCTGACCCTAACGTTCTTTTTTTTTTTTTCAGTTTCCTACTGTGTGTGTGTGTGTGTGTGTGTGTGTGTGTGTGTGTGTGTGTGTGTGTGTGAGTGAGAGAGAGAGAGAGAGAGAGAGAGAGAGAGAGAGAGAGAGAGAGAGAGAGAGAGAGAGAGAGAGAGAGAGAGTCAATCAACTCTGAGAAGAATGCTACTTGTCATCTAGAGCAGGGGTTCTCAAAGTGGGGTTCCGACCCCAGGGGTTCGCAAAATCATTTATGGGGGTCGCGAGAGAAGCAAGCCCATCCTTCCCATTAGTAATGGTAAGTTGTTCAGCCTTTAAAGACGGAGAGAGAGAGAGAGAGAGAGAGAGAGAGAGAGAGAGAGAGAGAGAGAGAGAGAGAGAGAGAGAGAGAGAGAGAGAGAGAGAGAGAGAGAGACATACGTGTGTAAGTACATACATATACATACATGCATACATACACATACATACATAGAAAGGGAAGCAGATACACGGAGACAACGAAATGCCTCATAGGGATTGACAGAAATTCGTTGTTGTTGTGGGAGTGGGTCGCCACTCTGTCGGAGTAATTTGTAGGGGATCGCAGCCAAAAAAGTTTGAGAACCACTGATCCAGAGCAATACTCACTCTCTTTCTCTCTCTCTCTCTCTCTCTCTCTCTCTCTCTCTCTCTCCGTGACTGTCATTCTGTGGCATGAAATTAATATGAAATGTGTTAGTGAAGAAACGTGTGTGTGTGTGTGTGTGTGTGTGTGTGTGTGTGTGTGTGTGTGTGTGTTCGCAGGTAGCGGATCGGTCATTACCACAGCTGGACCGGAAGTTTTCCCTCCCCACTCCCTCCCTCTTTCCCTCTTCATATCTCCCTCCTTCTCCTCCTCCTCCTCCTCCTCCTCCTCCTCCTCCTCCTCCTCCTCTCACTGGACCTTACCTTAGTGTCTTCGTCATGGAGGAGAAATGAAGGAAAAACACTGGAGAGAAGGAAAGAATGGAAGAAAATGGAAGAGGGAATGTGGAGGGAAGGGGATAAGATAATAATGGAAAAGTATGAGGAGAGAATGAATGAATGGAGGGAAGTAGAGAAGGAAAGAGAGAAAGAAGGAGAGAGAGATAGAGGATGGTAATAGAAGGAAAGAATGAATGAAGATAAGGAAGGAAAATTGGGAGAAAGAAAGAAGAGAGAGGGAACATAAGTGAGGAAGGAGTAAACAGAGGGAAAAAAGAACAAAAAAAAAAAAAAAAAGGAAGAAGAGGAAAAAGTAGGACGAAGAGAACATGAAAAATAATGAGAAAAAAGGAAAAGACAGGATGGGATAGAAGCAAGTGAAAGACAGAAAGGAAAAAACAAGAAGACGGAGGAGGATCCCATGAAGAAACTAACACTGCACTACCTGACGACAACTACATCACTCGTACACTTCCTCCTCCATGACCACTCCAGCAAATCAAGTAAATAACACGCAACTTCCTTGGAAACATAAGCTAAACTGCCTCATTTCCTCCCACCTTCCCTTCTCTCTCCCCTCCCTTACTCCCATATCCCAGTCATTGCCTAGACACCAAACTGTTCTTCACGGCCAGTTTCCGGAAGCGGCCCGTACACCTGACTCACACCTGACCACCATCGCCACCGCCACCGCCACTGCTGCTGCTTCAACTCTGATGGAAACTGATTCTGACGATCTTGGGAGCTACTTTGTTGACTGACGGGCACATTGAAAGTCAGATAAATAACACGTACACACACACAGGTAAAAAAGAAGTCAGGCAGGCAGATAGGCAGGTAGGCAGGCAGGCAAACACAACACATACATACATACATACACACACACACACACACACACACACACACACACACACACACACACACACACACACACACACACACCTGTCTCGCTAAGGGCGGTGGAGCGAGGCCATCCACCAGCCAGACATGTTTTGGCTCCACCGTGAATGGTATTGATCGCTGTTGTCATTGCCCACCAAGCCCATAATTGCTGATAAGGTTTACCCCACACAGAATTAATGCAAGTGATGATAACATGGCTTATATTACAGACGCACCAGCTGCACAACTCTAGCGGCCAAGGCGGCGCACAAAATTAAGGTCATCAATGTGATATTTTCATGATGTGTGTGCAGGTTTGGTCTCCTTGAGGCAGCACACACCCTGAACACGATATACCTCCAGCAGGCCTGCCTACCCGTGTGATGTGTGTGTGTTTTTGTTGAGGGGGGGGGGATTGTTCCGCCACATGTCCTGCCCCGCCACACCTCTGAAGAGATTAGCAAAGGCATTCATTGTAAAGGAAGAACACTGCCCTGTTAGTGACGCACAGAGGTTGCTTCTTTAAGCTGATTGTCGTAACGGTTTTTCAGAAAAGAAAGAAAAAAATAAAAATAAAAATAGGGTTGACCACCAGCCTTGCATAGGAACGGCAGTCATGGCTGCATACAAGGCGACCGACCATTCAGTGTTCCAGGAGTGTGAGGAACATAGCATGAGTGACTGGCTCGTTACTACTCTTGTGCAGCCACATTCCAGTGCGTTTGTGGGTTGTCGAGAATAATTCTCAAAGTCATTGGTGATGCTGCGCGCGTTACAGTTACATCTTCCTTCATATGACTCTGGCTGTGCTCGGCGCAGCCGTGACATTCATGCCGGCGTTCCTTAGCGCCAGCCAGCGACCCGCACTGGAGGAGCCGCGACCGTCGCCCACGAGCGCCGCCACTGGACCTCCGTCCAACCTGACACCGGGGCTGTGAGAACCAGGAAGTCAGAGGCGCGGACTCCATACAAATACTAAACATAAGTCTGGCGTCGCCTGGGGCGCTCGACACGGACCAGGTGTTGCCGTGTGAAGTGAGGCTCCCGCAGGAGTCACAGGTGTCTTCAGACTCAGCGAGCAGCCAGCTGGTCTGCGGTCATGCTGAGTTGAAGTCCTGCAGAGTGTCCTCGATGGTTAAGACGACTCTTGCTCGGTTTAGGAGCACAAGAGTACTAGACTCACCAAGTAATCAGCTCAGCCAGCTCAGACAGGATGCCAGACCCGTCCCTGCCCGACCTCAACACAAGGTTTCGACTGGAGAAATCAGCACGTCCCTAACCTCGCCCCACCCAGACCCACACCGGCCTTCCCTCCCTCAAGCTGGCGGCCGCCTCGCCCCCTTCACGTCCACCACAGATTCTCGATCCATGAAACATGACATCGCGCCACTCCCTGAACCTCGCCGCCCTCACGAGAATACGCTGCCGACCCGCAACATCTGACACTGCACCTAACTTGAAGCTCACTCGATGACTATCTCCAGGAAGTTTCACGTCAAGAAGCTGACGACCTTGGCAACGCGTCCACACGCCACGACCACCACCACCACCACCACCACGATCTCATGCCCGGAAAGGCTCAAAGATGAACGACCACCGCCAGGCAAGTGCACACCAAGACTCGCCTGTTGGGAGGCCGAGGGAGCGGCTCACCTCTGACACCGACAAATCAGTAACTCGATTATGAAAATATTCTCAGAAATTCTGACTCCATTCTATACTCGTGCGCCGCCAACAATACTGACGAGGGCCGCGGCGAACACGAAATATCAAGCAGCAGGAGAAGCAGTAGCAGCAGTAACAGTAGCAGCAGCAGCAGTAGTAGTAATAATAGTACTAGTAGTAGTAGTGCAAGAATAAAAAAAAAAAAACAGCAACAATAACAAAACCCGTAACTCCACCACCACCACCACCAACAACAAAAACCATAACCACAACAACAAACCATAACAAAAAACACAAGAAAAACAAAGCAACATCCTGATGGTAATAGCGCAAAAAAAAGCTTCCCAGGGTGAAAGAGCAGGACGTACAGAACACCTTTGGGATATTCAGACTGCTTTTGGTATTCTTTTCAAACAAGTTTATTAAATTCCAGTTCTCTCTCTCTCTCTCTCTCTCTCTCTCTCTCTCTCTCTCTCTCTCTCGTCGCCCGCGCTCCGCCCCGCCACTCAAAGGCCATCCCAGCCCCAAGACTGTCCCAGAAGCCGCTCAGTGATTGTGGCAACAAGAGGATAATCTCGCCCTGTTGACTGCAGTTTGGTTGTGATATGGTGTGATGGATCTCTCTCTCTCTCTCTCTCTCTCTCTCTCTCTCTCTCTCTGAATTTCGTTTTAAAGTTGTGTGAAAAGTCAAAATAATAAAACGTAAACAAACAACACAATGCACGACACGAAGTATACATGCAACATTTTCTTTGCAAACATATGTACATTTTTCTTTTATCCAGTGTGCTTTTGTGTAGCCAAATTGCTTTAGTGCTCTCTCTCTCTCTCTCTCTCGTCACGTACAGAAAAGGAAAGTGGAGAAACGGAGACTTTTCCTTCATTTCGTGTCGTGGTAAAAGAAAGCGAGACGTACACACACACACACACACACACACACACACACACACACACACACACACACACACACACACACACACACACGGTAGCTCAGTGGTTAGAGCACTGGCTTCACAAGTCAGAGGACCGGGGTTCGATTCCCCGGCCGGGTAGAGATATTTGGGTGTGTCACCTTTCACGTGTAGCCCCTGTTCACCTAGCAGTTAGTAGGTACGGGATGTAAATCGAGGAGTTGTGACCTTGTTGTCCCGATGTGTGGTGTGTGCCTGGTCTCAGGCCTATCCGAAGATCGGAAATAATGAGCTCTGAGCTCGTTCCGTAGGGTAACGTCTGGTTGTCTCGTCAGAGACTGCAGCAGATCAAACGGTGAAACACACACACAAACGGCTGCCGCTTTTTCTCCGCCTGACAACACCACGTCGTCGATACCTCTCCTCTACCACTGTGCTGACATGACCTCCTGTCCGGCCAAGATCCGACCCACCGCCGCCGCCTGCATCGCCTCGCCTCGCCATCTTCCATTCCTGCAGTATTTTCAGTCAGCCCAGCCAGCATCGTCGGCCGTGATCGCAGGTCATGAACCGGCACACCAAACCAGCGGCTCTATTTTCTGCCTCGGCACCTTTGAAAGTAGATACGATGGAGCGAGTCATGCACACCCCACGCCATCATGCATGCTGGCTGGGCGTCAGCAGGCAGCGCACGCCCCAAGAACCACTCAACCCGGCATGCACTCAGCCATTTCTGCCAGCAACAACAAGTGTTTTAACCAATCCGTTGGTGAAAAAAAAACCACCAAACGGAGAAGTCTGCCCAAAGAAACGCTTCAGCAAGCAGGCAGAGGATGGCAGCTCAACTCAGGTTCTGCTGCATCAGCCTCCTCCCCACACCACGACCCCGCTCACCTCAACATACCAGTAGCTGCTCGCCTCAGCACCACTGCCAATAACACCCCACCGTGGCGCCTGGATCGCCTCGCGGCAGCAGCAGCCCAGCACGCCAGACTGGCGGCGGAGGGAGTCCACGCCAGGGCAGCGGGACGTCATCGCAGGGAACAGTAAGGGTACATAACCTGAACCCTTAACAATATTTATTACTGTGATTTATAGCTCACACAGTGCGACTTAACCATAAAAATGATAAACTTCTCCTCCCTCCCTTGGGATGTTTACCCCCACCACGATGAATACGGAGAACACTTGTGCTGGCGTGCCGACACCTGGTGACCCACACAGCTGCCCTGCCTCACCAAGACGTGCTGACTCGCATGCAATGGAAGTGAAGCATGAGGAGCGAAGTTTTCAATTCCGGAACTGTTCATCATCGAGAAAATGTGAGAAAAGGAGCGTGACGAAGATCGATTGAAAGACAGGGACGTGATGGAGGGCGAGAACCAGTAAAGACGAGGGCCGAGAGAGACCAGAGGGACGTGATGGAGGCCACGCGTTACGCCCCAACCCACGTCTACCCAGCGAGCCTTGTCCCTCCGTGGGTCCCTTGCCTCTTGACCACCGCTAAGGTAAACACACGTTAAGGTGAGACGCCCCTTTCGGCTGACCCTCGCCTCTGCCTCTGCCCCTGCCCATGTCCCTGCCGCTGGGCCTCCATATGCACCTTGAGGCACAGAGCACAGCCTGTAAGCCGACACACACACACACACACACACACACACAGAATACATACCTACCATGTGAATAACATCATTAAGACTCAACGCAAACACACACACACACACACACACACACACACACACACACACACACCCTACAGACCCACACACATAGGACATGCACATATTCACACACACACACACACACACACACACACACACACACACACACACACACAAGGCGGCGTTCTGGGCACTAACAAGCCTCTCAGTCCCTTCACCAACACACAGACCACTGGGATAAGGAACAACCAACACAGCCTCGCCTTACCTACCCCCTTCCTTGCTCCCCAACTCACCCCCTTGCCTTCCCCGTGCCTCAGAACCTCCCACAATCCCCAATCGAGGAGGCGGCGTTGCTTGGGTATGCCCGCGGCGCCTCTAAGGGTGTGGGCAGGGTAGCAGCGTCGAGCTGGGGGCGGCGGTGGTGTCTTTGTAGTCAAGCTTCAGTTATCCACAGTTTAGGTAGAGACCGTCTCCTCTTTCTTGCCGTCTTTGACTTTCTTTCTCTCTTTCTTTTTTGGTGTTTTCTTGAGGTGTGTGTGTGTGTGTGTGTGTGTGTGTGTGTGTGTGTGTGTGTGTGTGTGTGTGTGTGTGCTGTCGTGTCGTCATGAGTCTATGTTTGTTAAAATAGCACAAAGCACACACACACACACACACAAACGAGAGAGAGAGAGAGAGAGAGAGAGAGAGAGAGAGAGAGAGAGAGAGAGAGAGAGAGAGAGAGAGAGAGAAAATGCCTAGTACACAGTAGTCTCACTTATGATGGACATTGAGTAAGCGTCCGTACCCGAAGCGTAACAAGCCAACACCATACTACAGAGGTGACTGCTGCTGCTGCTGCTGCTACCCGCCTGCCTCCCTGTATGGCCAAGCTGTCACACGCCACGCTGCCCTCACCCATCTTTCCCTCCCGCTGCATACCACTGATTTAGAAAGAGACTAACAGACCTAACCTAAACCAACCTAACATAACAGAAGCTACCCAGAATGCCACAGATTAACCTTAGGACTTAGGGACGTAATGGCGAATGAGACCAGTTTTCTATCTCTCTCTCTCTCCCTCTCTTACTCGTCACTGTCATGGGAATTATGGTGAAGCAGTGAGGTGATAGTGTGGTGTGTTGTGTGTGTTTTCATTGGCCACAGAGATGATTAGTTCAGTTCGCTGTGTTTGTTATCTCTATTAACGATGCAGAGTCTTGGTCAAAGTGTCACGAACGACATGCCATAATCCTTGGAAAATCACTGGCTATAACTTTTTTTTCTTCTATTTTTCTTGTCATCTTTTTCTTGTTTTATCAATCTTTTTCCCTTTGCATTTTTCTTCTTCTCACTTCTTCCTGCTGTCCCTTAAACCTTTCATTGCGCTTTTATTTCAAACTGTCCTTTTGATGTCTTCTCAACAATATTCCTCCATCACTTTTCTCTGCCTTTCCTTTCCTTTTTATATTTTATCTTGCTATCCCCTCAATAATTTCCCTCTATGTTTTTGTTCTCCTTTCCTCCTGCTGCTATCCCTCAACATGTCCTGTAATTCTTTCCTCCTCTGCTCTTAATTACTATTCCTTTTTGTACAACCAAGACAAGGCACCGAGAATGATAGAACAACAAAACTCAGTGCTCGAGGGACAGTCATTAGCATTAAACAGCCGGGAGGTAAAGTGATCCAGCCGGCCCAGCTCCGTTTAGCGCCAGTTGTTATAACCTTGGCATCGTTCCCATTTAAAAGTCTGACCTGCAGCGATCGAGTCTAGTAGGTACCACTGAGTACTTTCTTGTCCGCTACCACCGCCGCCTCCGCCTTCGGATTGATCGCACGTCCTGTTGTCTCTGCCCGACCCACTTAACGAGAGAGAGAGAGAGAGAGAGAGAGAGAGAGAGAGAGAGAGAGAGGGTTTGCTTACTGCCATGAATGAAAGCAGTATTAGCTGACTGACTTCCTCACTAACTGACTGACTGAATGACTGACTGACTGACTGATGAGTGTAGTAATTAAAGGCTTTGTTCTGTATGTGTGTGTGTGTGTGTGTGTGTGTGTGTGTGTGTGTGTGTGTGTGTGTGTGTGTGTGTGTGTGTGTGTGTGTGAGCGCGCGCGCGTGCGCTGCCGAGGAGAATAATAAGCAATGTATGAGAGAGAGAGAGAGAGAGAGAGAGAGAGAGAGAGAGAGAGAGAGAGAGAACTGTGGCTTAGGGATCACCCTGCTTTACATTACCTGCCTCCTCTCCCTCCTCCCGCCTCGACCCTTCCTCACTGCGTCCTCCTCTTCCTCCTCATCCTCCTCCTTACCCCTCCCCTCTCCCTATCCACTGCTGCAGAGGTCACGAGACAACACACATGACAACTCTACGATCAATACAGACACACACACACACACACACACACACACACACACACACACACACACACACACACACACACACACACACACACACACACACACCCTACATGGTTGTTTAAAATGAAATAGAAAAAAAAGGTTAATGGATCAAACATGACCTGAAGCAACTTTTTCACCTTTATTTATTTATTTATTTATCATCATATTTACAGGTTCACATTTTTTTTCCGTATCTTTCATTTCAAGGCAGTATTCCATCTTTCAAAGAGGACTATAGATTGGTACTTGGCGTCTATATACAAAGACCTACACTAAACACTGCCCGCCCTGCCACCCACCCATCCATCCACCTACCTAGCCTGTACCTATACCACGACCCCAGGAAGCTAAAAGGTTGTCTCTAGCTTCCTTGCCGCGCTCCTGAAGCATGGCAGTTTCTAGTTTAGTTGGGAGAAGTAGCTCTCTTTCGTAACCCCAGCCGGCACTACATGACCTCGTTGCTGCGGCGCCATAGCCAACTCAATCAATTTCCAGTGTTCCACCCTTCACTTGCCTCTCCTCCTCCCGCGACGAGGTGACCCGAGTTCATGATGGTGCCGATGGTGTTGTTCTTGTTGTTACTAGCTGTGGTGGTGGTGATGAGAGCGGTGGTGGTTTGTAGGCACCACACACACACACACACACACACACACACACACACACATACATAGTCTCGCCACACCTCACCACACCTCACCAAACACGACAACCACCTACTGTTACGTGTACACAAGCGTGCCAATACACCGCTCCACACCACACACCACGCTACGCCACGCCACGCCACACCACCACACACCACGCCATGCATGCTACAGTATACATCATGCACACGTCGCTACACCACACCGCGCCTCAACGTGCCCAGCCTCACCGCGCTGCATCGTCGCGTGCCACACTCCACGCCACACTACAGAACACGCTGCGCCATGCCACTCCACACGTGTCTCCATGCCACGCCACACGCCAGGCGCCGTACCGAACCCTCCTCTGAGATCGGGGTGGTGTCAGGGCTGGAGTTGGGCGGTGTGCGGGGTGGCGGGCGTGGGCGTCGGCACCACACCAACTCCCCGCCGCCCCACCGCCACTCGGCACGCCCTCGCCGCACCTGTGAACGCCTTGTAAGTTAGAACATGGTAAAGGAAATGCTTGTAGGAGTGGCAACGTGGTGGTGGTGGTGGTGGTGGCAGGGACGGCGATGAAATAATCTGTGATGTAGTGGTAAGAGTAGCAGGAGAAGGATGACAAGAACCCTGTAGTAGTAATTGGCGCTATAGTGGTAGTAATAATAAGAGTTGCACCTCGAATGTTCCACAGACCACAATACCTATTATCTGGGTGTAAGGTGTCACCCCATCAACCCAGGAAGACCGGCAGGGCGAGTATCACTTAACGAAGCCACAGAAATGCCTAATTCCCAGAAGGCGGCGGGAGTCAGGGAGGGCGGTGGCGGGCGAACCAGGTTAGCGCACCCTGGACCTGGACTTAGCTCTCGAGAACCTCTTGTGCTGCACGTTCAAGAAAGGGACTTGTATAAGAAGACTAACACGCGGAAAGAGAGAACAAACTGCAGTAATAGCATCAATGAAATCTGCGTATTCTGCCTTGTAACCTTGGAGCGTCATATTATATGAGAGAGCGAAGAGGAAAAAAAAAAATAATAAATAAAAAATAACGAGCGAGATTTGAGTACTCGACATTGCATAGTGAAGTGGTGACAACAAACGCCAGCCACGCCATGAAAGGAGTGAGTGACAGTTAATCCCTGCCTCGTGTACCGCCACTCCAGCAAGGCATTCCGTTAACTTGCGTAAACACGAGAAAGGGAATGACGAGACTAAACAAAAAAAAGAGGTAAACGAACTTCTAAAACTAAGGAAATAACACCCACCGAAATAACGTTTAAAAAGACAGAATTACATAAACACTGGTGCGGTAAACGCGAGTGTGGATGAGTGAAGTCAGCTGTCCAAGCGAATCGTAAAGACTAACACCCGGGACAGCCTTAAGAATAGCCCGGGAAAAATATGTGAACGCAAGGGAGGGAAGAGAGGGAGGGTTACAGAGTGAGGAAGAGGTGACGGTGACAGTGTGGCCCCAACAAACCAAGCCTCCTGCAGTAACCCTTGTTATTACTCCATCAACCAGGGTGACGTTTATGTAAGAAGAGAGAGAGAGAGAGAGAGAGAGAGAGAGCCGCCGCTATCTTGACCCGCAGCCTAAGGACTTCTCGATCTATCCACACCACCACCACCACCACCACACAACACACGCGTTGCCCCGAGGACACGCCAGGCTGTTTGTTACTAAGTGGGCAGTGAACAGCGAAACAATCATTGCTATGGTGGTGGTGGTAGTAGTAGTAGTAGTAGTAGTAGTAGTAGTAGTAGTAGTAGTAGTGGTGGTATAGTAGTAGTAGTAGTGGTGGTGTAGTAGTAGTAGTAGTAGTAGTAGTAGTAGTAGTAGTAGTAGAAGTTGTTTTTGTTATAGTGATGGTAGTAGTAGTAGTAGTAGTAGTAGTAGTAGTAGTAGTAGTAGTAGTAGTAGTAGTAGTAGCAGCAGCAGCAGCAGCAGCAGCAGCAGCAGCAGTAGTAGTAGTAGTAGTAGTAGTAGTAGTAGTAGTTATGGTTGTTGTTGTTGTTGTTATTGTTGTTGGCGATTTTTCAATAGGTTTGGGTATAATAGTAGTATAAGTAGCAGCAGCAGCAGTAGCAGTAGTAGTAGTAGTAGTAGTAGTAGTAGTAGTAGTAGTAGTAGTAGTAGTAGTAGCAGCAGCAGCATCACTAACAACAACAGCAACAACAACAGTAAGAGTAAACACCAACAGGAGCATCATCATCATCAGTAGTAATAGTAAAAGCAACCACCACCACCACCACCACCACCACCGACAACAACAACAGCAGGAACAACAACAGACTGTGGAAAAGTTTGTTTAATGGCGGTGGTTAAAAAGGCAAACTATCAACAGCTGTGGATCGAGTGAAGGCAGATGTGGAATTGTTGTTAATATACTTGTTGTTAGTGGTGGTAGTGATAGTGGTAGTGGTGGTAGTGATAGGCATGCAGTGTAACTTACTAGGCAAACAACACTAATTTATTAATAGTGGCGGTGGCAATGGTGGTGGTAGTGGCTTTGTGGTGGTTGCGGTAAGAGTCTTATTCAGTCGTACTAATGAAGATGGTGATGATGATGGTGGTGATGGTGAGGAGGGGGACGCCAAGACAGACCCGATGCCTCCACCACACGGCACACACCATCTGCCTATTGGTGACCGCAAAAGAGAGAGAGAGAGAGAGAGAGAGAGAGAGAGAGAGAGAGAGAGAGAGAGAGAGAGAGAGAGAGAGAGAGAGAGAGAAATGGGATGGGAAAGGAAGACTAAAAGTGAAGGGAAAAGAAGATAAGAGATAACGAAGTGATGCTGGATGGAAAGAGGAAGGGCGGAGAAAGGGACGAGTGTGATGAGAGAGAGAGAGAGAGAGAGAGAGAGAGAGAGAGAGAGAGAGAGAGAGAGAGAGATGGGGATGGGACGGAAAAGCAGATCAAGAGTGAAAGGAAAATGGAGAAAGGGATAAAGTGATACTGGGAGAGGAAAGAGATGGATAGGGAAGGTGAAAAATAATGGTAAAAAAGGGGAATTTTTAAGGAATGCGTGGTGTTAATAGTGATGGTGACAGTAATGGTAATAGCTACTGATTTGGTGTTGCATTAGTGGTAGTGAAATAACTGGCTGTGGTGGTGATAGTGGTGGTGATGGCGGTGATGTCGCAAATGTTGGTACGCAATGTGTTTTAATAATGGTGGTCGTGGTGAGTGATAATGGTTGAAATGGTGATGCTCTCATAATGGTGGTGCTTGAGATAATGGTAGTGATAGTGATGATGAAAGAAAGGAAGGCACTAGGAGAGATATAAGATTGATAGTAGTAGTAGTAGTAGTAGTAGTAGTAGTAGTAGTAGTAGTAGTGGTTGTGGTGATGGTGGTAGTGTTAATCTGCGCTGGGGTAAACAAAAACTGTGGTCGCATGTGATTAGGATGAAGGAGTAATGATGGTGGTGATGGTGGTGGTGATGGTGGTGGTGGTGGTGGTGGGGAAGGAGAAGGAGGGGAGGAGTAATAATCGAGGCCAGTAGTACGGTGACCGGGAGTGTGGTGACCCAACTCTCCTCTCTCTCTCTCTCTCTCTCTCTCTCTCTCTCTCTCTCTCTCATACTTGTAATATTCCCTTCTTTTCCTTGGGGTGATCAAATTCTCTCTCTCTCTCTCTCTCTCTCTCTCTCTCTCTCTCTCTCTCTCTCTCTCTCTCTCTCTCTCCGGTGAATATGTGTGTGTGTGTGTGTGTGTGTGTGTGTGTGTGTGTGTGTGTGTGTGTGTGTGGTCATTCCATGTCTACACTAACGGCACTTTGACCCCGCACATTGCACACAACTACACACGCACACACGCACTCATGCATCCATCCATCCATTCACAGTGGAAGAGAGAGAGAGAGAGAGAGAGAGAGAGAGAGAGAGAGAGAGGTGGTATATGAACGTTAAATCGTTTCAAATGAGTCACCCAATGGAAGCCTTATCAGTGATTACACGCTTATCTATGAAGAACGGAGCGCGCGCACACACACACACACACACACACACACACACACACACACACACACACACACACTGGAGGAAAGTTAGGGACAAGAATGAATGACGATGAATGGTGGAAAGAGAGGAGTGTGGAGTGAAAGGTGGTGGTGCTGGTGGTGGAGGAGGAGGAGGAGGAGGAGGAGAATGAACGAGTATAGCAAGGAAGGGAAGGGAATAGAAGGCAGAGGAGAAGGGAAGGGAAGGGAAGGGAAAGGAAGGAAAGGCAGAGGAAGATGGGAAAGGAATGCAGACGACGATGGGAAGGGAAGGAAGGGAAGGGAAGGGAAGGGAAGGCAGAGGACGATGGGGAGAGAAAGGAAGGGAAGAAAAGAAGGAATGGGAAGGGAGAAGGAGAAAAGGTAAAGGAGGAAGGGAAGGGAAGGAAGAGGAGGAAGGGAAGGGAAGGAAAGAGGGAGGAGAAGGGAAAGAAGGAAGAGAGAAGGAAGGGAGGTTTGGTGAGAGCACGAAACGAAGAAAATAGATATGAAATGTCCTTCTGTTCCTTCCCTCCTTCGCGCCTCCTCCCTCTCCTTCCTTCCTCTCCCCCTCCACACTATTACTAAAACTACTTTCACCTCTGTTAGTACACCGCCCCTCAACCACAGGCCCCTCTTGGACTGGAGAGAGAGAGAGAGAGAGAGAGAGAGAGAGAGAGAGAGAGAGAGAGCATGAATTTATAGCTTTCCTCTCTCTCTCTCTCTCTCACACACACACACACACAAGATTGGGTTTCGTTTTGCTTACTACCTTGTGTGTGTGTGTGTGTGTGTGTGTGTGTGTGTGTGTGTGTGTGTGTGTACGCTTCCCACCCTCTTTATCTTAACAGAGACACATCTTATCAGACACAATAATATGAATAGCTATGGGCCTGGAGACCCCCTCAAGTGAAACATACAGTGCAGGGTTTGACAGGGCAGAAAGAGCACCACCATTGCCCATCACCACAACCACCATCACCAGCACAACCCACACAGGAGAAATAAAGACGCAGATTTCAGACCTTTAGTGGCTTGAGAGAGAGAGAGAGAGAGAGAGAGAGAGAGAGAGAGAGAGAGAGAGAGAGAGAGAGAGAGAGAGAGACTAGAGGGCAGAAAGAACGACAGGAAAATGAAGGAAGGAGGGAAAAACGGAAGGAGAGAGAGAGAGAGAGAGAGAGAGAGAGAGAGAGAGAGAGAGAGAGAGAGAGAGAGAGAGATTAGAGGGCAGAAAGGCGGAAAAATGAATGAAGGTGGTAAGGAAGGAAAAACGGAAGTAAGAAAATACGAGAGAGAGAGAGAGAGAGAGACTCCAAGTATCAGGTGTGGCTACAGGAGGGAGTACAAGCTGTTTTGTATTCGTGTCCTGAGCTTCGCCGTTAAAATCAACTGGAGCAAACTGCACAATAAGTACACTCTCTTCATTCTGTCCCGCCGCAGCCGTCCCCGCCCCCGCCGCCGCAGTCGTTGGGGCAGACAGATGGCCACTCACTCACTAACTCACTCGCAATGTCTAAATTTGAACTTCTGACCCAGTTACCTTTTTTTTCTGTCCATGAAGTGTATCCACCATTCCCCAACCCTCACTTCCCCTCCTTTCTTCCTCTCACTCACTCGGGGCTACGCAGGAAAAGAAGAGGTGGTAGAGAAGGAAGGAGCTGGGCGTGGCATGGTCTGCTGTCACTGTGCTTGGTTTAACCGCTCCTGTCTCACCCCCTCCCCGTCCCCAGATGTGCCCATGAATGTTCCTGTCTCCCTGGTAGTCTCCTCAGCTCCCCCTGTTTCCCATCGGCATTTCCGTGAAGAGGGTAAAAACTAAGCAACGAAGTATTTCCCTCTGTGCTCGGGAACCGGTGGTGTTGTTTCTTGGTTCTGGAGCAGAGGGGGAAGGGGATAGGAGACGGAAATTATGCGGCTTCGTTCATCCGTAAGACGACCCAATGTGCATCTGATATACGAATCCGGTGACATGCCTTTTTTGTCTCATCCGAGGCGTCTTATATTCGTCCCCCACGCAGTCACCTGTGCTTTACTGCGTGTGTGTGTTCGTGTGTCCTTCAAAACAGTAGCATCTCCTTGCCACACAATCCCGAACCATTACATTTTATTCTACCCTGTCAATCAAATCTTCACCAAACACCTGTGTGTGTGTGTGTGTGTGTGTGTGTGTGTGTGTGTGTCCTGCTCATTCTCTAAGGACACACCTGCTAAGACTGTCTGGCATGCCAATGACTTACACACACACACACACATTTATGAAGACATTCGTACACTTCCCTCCCACACACCACTAAGCCGCGACCGTTCACACCTGCAGCAGGCCAGCAACACCCTCCACCCAGCACCCCTACACGATCCTTCAGCGATTTACACAATCACATCCTCTCTTCCCAGTACCTGCCAGTCACCGGCATTCCTCGCCTCTCCCCTCTCCCTCAGTACACTCCTACTCCCTCACCCCCCTTACCTCTAAAGTATACGAGCGTACTGTCAACCCTCCTTCCTCGCAACGTTCGTTCTTTTCCTTACGGTCAGTCAACCCTCATTGCTCTTACACCAGCTAAAACATATCTTGCTCTTATCTTTTAAATCTTCTCTTCACGTCCTTTCACTTCTCATAAAACAACAGATAATTTATTCGTATTTGTTACTTAACAAAATATATCCTCTACTTTTAAGTCATAATTATGCTGTGGCTTCTCTCTCTCTCTCTCTCTCTCTCTCTCTCTCTCTTTCTGTACTTTGCTCGTGCACCCTTCTCTTTTAAACATACATCCACATCCACCACTTCTTCCACAAAGGTATACCTTCGTGCTTCCCTCCTCCTTCCTTCCTGCTTCGATACTTACCCTGTTGGACTCGAGTGCTTCTGGAGAGTGTTCTTCCCGCTGCTTGAAACAGTTGGTACACTTGCTCTTGTTGAAGATGTTGGCCTGGAACTTGCGGCACTCTGCTCCCTTCAGCCCTGACATCGTGCAGCAAGGGACTCCGCTCAACACGTTACGGCCTCCGACTCGCCTCTAAACGATGCAAATGGGCACAGGCGTAAACGTGGTTGGAAGTGAGGTACTGCCTCGCTCACTGTTGCAGGGGGCGGTGACGGGGTTTCGAGGGGGAGTGTGTGAATTCGGAAAGACACACGTAACTACTCACGGGCTTCGGGAGGTCGATGAATAGAAGTTCCGCAGGTAAGACGCACAGGCGACGGCTGTTCGGTTGTTACCGAGTAGGATACACTCACAACATAAACACGCACGCACATACATACAGACAGACAGACAGACAGGCAGACAAGGTGACAGGCACTCAGATGAACGAATGACAGATTCACTCTTGACAGATGCCGCCCATTTTTCTCTCTGCATACAGAATGTTGACACTTTCTTTTCCTGCTTCACTTTTTCCCGTCAACGAAGTGTCACTTTGTGGACGGTGTGTGTCTTCACCATACTCCTTCAACGAACGCCTCGCCCTGGTCTGACAGTCCCTCTCCGGCACGCTGGGATGGGCGGCGACGCACACACAGGTGAGGTGCACAGGTGGAGGTACACTTGCCTCACCCCGCGGCGCTCCTCCCTCCCACCTCTCGGCTGCGGGAGACAGATTCCTCCACTATTCCTGCCCACCACCGCCCTCCGCCCCTCGCACACGCCCCCCGGCTCGCCTCATCTCGCGCAGTACACGCCAGGCATCACCAACACTCCACTTGAATGCACAGCTTCGTTTCGAGTCGTGGAATACTACACACCAAAGAGCGCGGTGCAGCGAGGCATCGACCTATACACTCACGTCCACTGCCTCGACACTAGTGAACCCTCGAGAGAGCGGCGGCTTCCCCGGGGCCACGTACAGCTGCCACACGCCGCCACTCACTGAGATGGCATCCGCATTTTCCACCTCCAATATGCTTGGCATTTAACCTTATTAATCACTTCAAACGCTCTGTTGTCAAGCTAGATGGGTGCTAAGTCACGAGAAGCCTAGTAAATAAACATTTTCATTCAGCATTCACAAATAAATGTGGGTTAATGAGAAAATCCTGAACTACCTCATCTTACCCAGGTGATTCCCAATATCCGCGTGCTAAACAAGTGCCGCTCACCGTCTGCACTTTACTTATCTCTATAGTATCCACGCTGCAGCATGGCGTCAACTGGCTGGTCCCGTTATCAGGAACTCTGTCCCTATGCCCTCGCCAGTGAGTGGAGTGTGCTCTTCGACTTTGTTTTGCGGGTGTGTCAAGTTTTGGGCAGGTGGTGTTCTTCCGCGCATCACCAAAATCTCTGGCCAGATGTAATGCAAAAAATGTTCTCCAAGGTTCACCAGCACCTACACCTGACCGCCGACGCCTCGGACCTGTTCAAACAAGCGGGAGGAGCAACATCAAGAAATCAAGGAGCAATAAATTCACATATGCCGGCGGAAATAATGGTACAAAAAACACTCAGTGGCACCTATCTTTATCTCGTGACAGGCAGATGAATAATTTATGACCTAAGGAGAGGCGGCCGTGTGGGTGTCAGCGAGAGGGGCAGGAATCAGTAGGAGGAGGTGCCGGGGACGACAAGAGCTCGGGGAAGCCTCATTCAAACCCAAGCAGACGGCCGTGAAGTGAAAGAAGGAGAGGGAGGGAGAGAGAGGGGGAGCGAGGAATGGCAGGTGGCCGTGAGGGAGGGCACATGAGGCCTATCTTTCTTAGGTTAGGCCTACACCTAAGCAAGTTGGAGCAAGGAAAAACGATAAAATAAGCTCAGAATGGCCTCCACTATACCCTTAGGACTGCCTGAAAGCTACCGCCTTGCTCGGGGCCGTCAATCTTTCTGGCACAACCACGCAAGGAATGCGTACGGTATTTCATGGTTTTCTTGAGCAGTATTTTCCTGCGCCCTACGAACGCTAATGTTTGGTGTAGTACTGTACATTTCCAACTTGAAGCGTTTCTTTTTCATTCATTTCGCTCACTTTACACATTCTATTTAAATCTCTCTCTCTCTCTCTCTCTCTCTCTCTCTCTCTCTCTCTCTCTCTCTCTCTCTCTCTTCAGCAGTATAACAGTAGACCTGCCATCACACACGCCACCTCCTCCCACACATACATGCATGCATAAACACAGGTGAGACCACAGCACGTTGTTGTATGCTGATAAACACAACACCAATGACCGTATGCAAGTATGTGCCCTTGCAGTTATGTACGCATGTCATTAAACACACACACACACACACACACACACACAGCTATACCCACGTGAAAACATCCTCCAAACAGGGCGGAGCGCGGCTACGCACCACCGCACGCAATGCAATAGCCCTGAGGGGGACGCCGAGCAGCACGCACGCACCGGACTCAACACACAGATGGTAAACAGGAGTAGCAATGGAACACTGCATAAATAAACAATGAGGCATATCAGTACAGGTGTGTGTGTGTGTGTGTGTGGGTTTCACTGTTTGATCTGCTGCAGTCTCTGACGAGACAGCCAGACGTTACCCTACGGAACGAGCTCAGAGCTCATTATTTCCGATCTTCGGATAGGCCTGAGACCAGGCACACACTACACAACGGGACAACAAGGTCACAACTCCTCGATTTACATCCCGTACCTACTCACTGCTTGGTGATCAGGGGCTACACGTGAAAGGAGACACACCCAAATATCTCCACCCGGCCAGGGAATCGAACCCCGGTCCTCTGACTTGTGAAGCCAGCGCTCTAGCCACTGAGCTACCGGGCGTGTGTGTGTGTGTGTGTGTGTGGCCACAGCCAAATCCGTCAGGTGTGCACAAGCTCTCTTCACCACATATGTATAACACCCGGCAGCCCTCGCCATGACCTCGAGCCGAGTAGAGCGTGGTGAGCAATAAAATTTTTCACAGTCAGTACAGGCATGACATCCCTTGCCGCGGTAACGGACTGCGGTAGCCTGTGGCGCGCACACACACACACACACACACACACACACACACACACACACACACACACACACTGAAAACCACGACAACAAGAAAAAGTTCCTCACAGTACTGGGTCACAGGTAGAGTTGAGGTAGGCAGGGCTACGGGGCTGCCAGAGCCACCCACCTACGTGTCACCAGTGTGAGGTGATGTGGTAATGTGGCACTTCAATCGCTTCATCCGGTGGATGAGGAGTTTGGTGGTCCTATCGTGTTGCTGCAGGGTGTTACATCACGGTGGAGGACACCTCACGATTGCGGACATTTGTGTCAAGAGTGGTGACCCTCGTCTGTACTACACCATACCGGTGACGCACGGAAAGCAGGGAGACGCGGGAAACTTCACGATGAACCTGGGCGGTGTACCAATTGAACGTACTGGGGGCAGAAAACTAAAGAGTATTGGTTACAAGTAGGGCACTGCATGACTAAAGGATGCAGCTCCAGGGATACTGATTGACTTGCATCCAATGTCATTGTTATACAAGTTGTACAGGCCATTTTCTCTAATCTTGGCTACTCACGCCTGATACCTGCAAGCCTTCGGCAACAGTTTATCTCTTACGTGTCTTACGCACGCTTAATTTATAAGTGCCTATATAATCCACTTTTGTCACATGATTAAAGTGACGAAAATTGCGGAGTGTCTGAAACAATCTGTCCGCCGTGGTACAGTGGAACCATGCGCGCTTTGGGGTCCGAGAGGTCTCCAAGCGCACGGGTTCGAATCCTGTCCACGGTCCGAGTGTAGGTTGGGCTTCCTCACTTGGGGCAACGGTTTCCTAGCGGGTGGGCTTTAAGATAGGAGGTACCCCAAAAAAGTATCCCCTTTAGCCCAGAAAATCCCTTGAAAAGCCCACATGGTATAAATAAAAAAAAAGATTAAATAAAAAAAAAGTATGGTCTCAATATATCAATCTATTACACGGTGGCGTAGTGGATACGGTGGTGAGCGTGGGATCGGGCAGACGTCCATGCGTAGGTTGGAATCCCACCACGTGACCCCTGAAACTTTCTCATTTGCAGTGGTTTAAATTTTCTAAATGTCACCATGATACCCAGATTCTAGGTAGAGGTGTAACTGCCTTACACCAAAGATGCGCTTGGGTGGTGCTATGGGCCCTAATATGGGGACACTACATAAAGATTGCCTTGCTCCGCTAATGGGTGGAAGCTAAACAGCGCTTCCCATACTCTTCAAATATACCTACAGGCGCTATAGACCATAACAAAATATAAAAAAAGTTATTTAAGAAAAAAATGTAATGTAGCCTCCTAAACCTATAATAAAACCGTCTCAAAGTTAAACAAGAAAGACGCAGCAATCTGTTTGGTTGCTCGGCATTTACAACAATGGTGACGGACTCGCACAGCAAAGACCACAGAAAAACTGCCGCCGTGCCCTTCAGTGACTGGCGTAATTTCGCGTGGTAATTCTGGTTAATTTCAAGATACATCAACATACAACAAACTATATAACTGATGTAATTTTAAACTGCAGCGCGAACAATAATCTAATGAAGAAAATGAGGTCGAGCCTTGGCACATTAACCTTTTTAATTAGAAAAACAGAAAACTCCCGCTTCCCTCACCACATACTGAACAGAGTGCACCAAACAAAAGCTGCCCACTTCCTCCAGGAAAGAATCTATCATGTCTGAGTGAGAAGGGAGTGACGCCCGCCGATAAATGATGTTCCTGCCTCGCCGGCCACCAGGAAGGTGGTGACTGCAGCGCGGGACGCCCTGTTGGCACGACCCCCCTCTCCCCACTGCCTTTATCCAATGCACGACTTTCACAAAAAATAACTGGAAAGGTATTTAAATAAAGTGACCTTATTTGCGTTTTCATTCTTCTAAAGGAACGTCATTTCTTTTTTATACCACTGTGGGCTTTTCACGGGAACTTATGGGCTAAAGGAGATACTTTTTGGGGTACCTCCTATCTTAAAGCCCACCCGCTACGAAACCCTTGCCCCGAGTGAAGCCCAATCTACACCCGGACCGTGGACAGGATTCAAACCCGTGCGCTTAGAGACCCTTCGGACCCCAAAGCACGCATGGTTCCACTGCACCACGGCGGCCCCTATTACTGGATATTGGCATCTTCACCTATACGTATTAACTTTTCAGAGTTCACGTCATTTAATAAAATTTGTTTCAGTTACTATTAAATGGTGTTTCCTAATGATAGAATATAAATACATTAGTGATGGTGTAAATTCGTCCTTTATTTACAAATATAGCCATGCAATATCTCCTGTCAGTAATCAGCACAGCGCCACACACACACACACACACACACACACACACACACTAATTAAAGCTTTATATTAATTTACATTTGTGTGACACCATTACATCAAACAACAAAAACAACATAATCAGAACTAAACAGTGTGGAAATATCAATGGCTGCGTAATTTCTTCTTCTCCTTAAACACTGTCTGCATGCGAACTGTAAAAGAGAGAAAAACTGTCACGACCTGAGAGAGAGAGAGAGAGAGAGAGAGAGAGAGAGAGAGAGAGAGAGAGAGAGAGAGAGAGAGAGAGAGAGAAGAAATCTTATAACATCTAACTTTCGCTTCCATCTAACAGGAGATCATCCTTATACATTCCCCAAAATTTACTGACCTTTCCCACACAAGCCTTCCTGATCATCCCCCTCTCAACACTTCTTTCCAGGTAAACATGCAGTAAGCAGCTAAGTATGTCAGTTATGTGTGCTTTATGAGTACTCCACAACTCCTTCTTTCACCTGTACACACCAGAAAACCCAAGCCATTCCTCCTCATTCATTTCCTGAGAGAGAGAGAGAGAGAGAGAGAGAGAGAGAGAGAGAGAGAGAGAGAGAGAGAGAGAGAGAGAGAGAGAGAGAGAGAGAGAGAGAGAGAGAGAGAGAATATCTGGATTTCACTACACAAAACCTAATTTCCATATTCAAGCCTCACTTACCCATGGCACTGTCTGAACCATTTGGATTGCTATGTTTTGTTACTGTTCTGCATTTCATCGTCATGCTTTTATTTGATGTGTTTTCCAAGTGGCATATACAGCAAATCAATCCCAAAATACTACCTGATTTATCCAATACTCAATATGTGCAAGGCTGTAGAACTATAGCACTATAACTTATCAGACAACAGCATGCTACACAAACACTGGTATTCTTTTTTGTTTTCCTTTTCATAATTTGGACTTTTAATTACTATTTTTCTATTGTAAATATCTGAGGATGTCCTGTATTATTGTTTGTACTATACTTTCACTTAACCCCTTCAGTCTCATGACATGTTTCCATATTCATTCTGGTGACTATCTGGTGATTTTATATGGCTTCAGAAACTTATGTGGGGGATTAGAATAGTGAAGACTGTAGCCATTAATCTCCTGCCCTCCATAGACCCTTGCAAATGTCAATAAAATGGTCTAATGGTGCACAAATCTCAAGGTAAAAATGTGTCCCAGTACTGAAGGGATTAATGGTATAATTAGATACACAACTCTCTTACTGTGCCATCACCACCAAGATTCTTTATCACTTTCATCTTTGCTCATGTTTTCTCTATCACAGCTCTACTCCACTTTGCATACTGCATATTCGCACAAGCTATCTACAAGTACAGTCATACCTCGCCGAACACGAATTCAAGAACACGAAACTGGCGTATATACGAATCGGTAAAATATACCATATTTCGCCAAGTACGACTTTGACTTGCAATTGCACGATTTGGTCTACTTTTGTAATCTCCTGCTGGTCCTGGTGGATTGACTTGACCTCCCCTCCCAAGCATCTTGGACTCTTCGTAATTTGCTGAAAGTCATGGAAGATGCAACATTCCTCTTCACTGAAACAGATCCCATCCTGGAGAGGACCATTAAGTTCAAGAGGGGTGTTGAGGAGCTTTTTTTGCCCTACAAGGAGACCTTACGCCATATGGAAGCATCTGCCAGTCAGAGGCCCATCACTTCATATTTCAAGCCCTCTCCAACCAGCAAATAAATTAAAGTTACCTACTAGTACTATAATTAAATAAGATGTGTGCTTGGTACTTCATTTATTGTTTTTTTTTTAGCCTTTTTGGTAAAAAAAATTTTTTTGGGGAGGATCTGGGAACATAACCCCATTTTCCCATAGGGCCTATTATTCGCTGAACACGACAAGCTCAGGAATGTAACTGTCGTGTTGGGCGAGGTATGACTGTATTGATCTTTACTTCCAAACCTAACTCTTCATTCCAGCCTTTATTTTCTCATTTACAAACTATGCATTTCTCTGTCCCCCACCCCCATCCAATTTCTTACATTTGAACTTAAAACATCTTTCAGAATCCCTTTAATATGTCTCTATTCCCTCAAACAGACACTCTCTTGCTATTCTCACACAATCTTTAAGTCTCTTTTTCACCCATCCTTCTTATTATTGTCCTTCCTATTTTGCCTATCACTTACTTCCAAAACTCTTATTCAACATGTCCTTACTTTTCTTGACTTATTTCTTGATTTTACTCCTATCAAAATCAATCAAGACATTATTAGGCTTTAAGTTAACTTCTCTTCCAACTCATGCTTTCACTTATCTATTCACAACATCAATTCTTCACACCTGCAAACACTGGCTCACCTGATCAACTTTCCTAACATATATTCTGTAACCAATTCACACTTCATTCATCGCCATGCCCGTACCACACGCTGTATATACACTCTTTCTATCCTCCCTGAACTCCTGCTGGTATTCCTAAATTTGTTTTGTCTTGCATTCATATAAATTGACTTGAAATTATTACATTCACTAAGAAAATGATGAGAGAGAGAGAGAGAGAGAGAGAGAGAGAGAGAGAGAGAGAGAGAGAGAGAGAGAGAGAGAGAGAGAGAGAGAGAGAGAGAGAGAGAGAGAGAGAATCCATTACTAAAGCAGGCTACGATACAAGAAAACTACTCTTGCTTCCCCCTTTACACTGACACTTACTTAATGGGTCGTAACCAATAAACTCCAGCTTGTCGGCGAGTCTGGGTCTGATCACATTCAAGCGGAATCCACTGACCACACTCTCCATGATCACCATCACCTTCCTATGAAATGAAGAGGAAAACATATGGTTAGAAACACTGTCTTTCACAGTTGCAGTAGAAGAGGAACCACTACCTTGTGTCCACCCTGTTCCATAGCTTATTCTAAGGGTAGAAACAGGTGTGCAAAGTGTGAAATACTATTCTGACACAGGTGACAGGTAAGCATGTTGGTGCATCCTTTACACTCCACCATAAGCAGTGACCTGACTTATAATAGTTGCCAGAACACCTTCCCAGACCAAGATCACACACTGTTCATGTGGTGTGCATCATTCTGCTAAGTGATGCTCAACACATGTAAAACAATACTGCATGAAAATTAATGTTACTGCTCTCTGGTTAATAACTGAGCTACATTCCTGCTGTGACTGACCTGTAAAATATATGGTATACTATTATGAATGCAATGTTCAAGTTATTGGCAAATAAAACTTTATTATCTCCTTTGGGAGAGAAAGAAAAAAAATCATTGTTCTATTAACCTGTGAGGTTATGGCAAGATAACTGTGTAACAATAAGAGTGTATTTTAGACACTCTCTCTCTCTCTCTCTCTCTCAAGTAACTGGGTACAGAATTCAGTGAGGCAGACTAGAAATGCTGGGCTCAGCTTGAGGAAGGATCCTGATATACTGAGCAGTAACATGTTTGGATGTAAGGCTTTTACTTTTATGTATATTTTTTATTGCAGTACAAAGAAGCTGTCTGATGAAACTTGAAGGTCCTTTACGTGTCTTCTTATTTGCTCATGTTTGTATCACCATCATCATCCTATATTCAGTATATTTTGATCTCTTAACATCAGTTTTAAAACTCAACTCCTTCATCTATCAACTTGACACAACATTCTAGACAACCATCGCTCTTTTTCAATGACAATCAACTATTCACTTTTTTACACTGAGCATCCTCTGTCTGTCCTTAACCAATAATCTGAACTCAAAACTTCAAATCATATCTCAAGCTAAAAACAGTTTCCATGAAGTTACGTTTTCTGAGTTTTTCACCATTTTTTTCTCACCCCCAGCTGCTAACTCTGTATAAGTGCCTTACATCTTTATGTATGTATTCAGATGTATGGGGAGATTCTACTCATACTGCTCTTTTAGACACCATGAAATCAAACACATCTCATTTTATCAACTTCTGTCCTTTAAGTGACTGTTCTCAACTTCTCACACACCACTCCAATGTTGCATCTTTTAATGTATTCTACTGACATTTTTGTGCTAACTGCTCTTCTGATCTTGCCAACTTCATGCTTTCCCTTCTCCCATGGCCTTATTTTGCCCAACTCTATTAAATAAAAGTTTAGCAGCATTCTGAACCATTAATCCCTTTGATTGGCAAACTCTGGAATGCCCTCCTTGCTTCTGTATTTCCCCCCTCCAATGACTTAAACTCTTCCAAGGTGGAGGGTTCTTTAACATTGTTTCTATTTGAAAACTGGCACCTCAGTGGGCCTTTGCATTTATTCATCTTTGTCAAAGCTTTTATTGCCTGTGGCCAATGCCCATCTTACAATGAAAAATAAGTAAATAAAATATAAGTTATAAATGAAAAATGAGTAAAAAAATAACAATTCACCATGTTTCTGTCTCTTTCCATCAGTTTTAGGCAAGCTACTCAAAAGCCCATGAAACTTCAAGTTCATTCTCAGGATAAGGCAGTGTGTGAAAGATATTGGAAAATACAGTTTTCCACACAGAACAGTGGAGAAGTGGAATGCATTGAATAATGAAGTTGTTACAGCACATAATGTGCATAACTTTAAGGAAGAATTGGATAAATGGAGACATGGAGACAGATCACTATGAGCCACTTGAACATTGTACAATACAACTAGGTAAACACACACACACACACACACACACACGGTAGCTCAGTGGTTAGAGCGCTGGCTTCACAAGCCAGAGGACCGGGGTTCGATTCCCCGGCTGGGTGGAGATATTTGGGTGTGTCTCCTTTCACGTGTAGCCCCTGTTCACCTAGCAGTGAGTAGGTACGGGATGTAAATCGAGGAGTTGTGACCTTGTTGTCCCGGTGTGTGGTGTGTGCCTGGTCTCAGGCCTATCCGAAGATCGGAAATAATGAGCTCTGAGCTCGTTCTGTAGGGTAACGTCTGGCTGTCTCGTCAGAGACTGCAGCAGATCAAACAGTGAAACACACACACACACACACTTACTTGGACTTTACTTTCTTGAGAAGAATGTTAGTGAGGAACATCTTGGCAACAGATCAGGTGACTTACATCCAAACACTGTCCCACACAAGCCTAAAAGAAAAAGAAAACATTAGAATTCCTTGAATGACATACATAATGGACTACATAGTTACAGGTAATGCTTGTTTGCTACCCAATGTAATGGATCTGAAACTACCCATGGACTAGAAATATCTTTTATATACATATTACTACACACCATTCACAGTCTACCTACTAGCTATAGCTAAGAGAAAAAAAAAAAAAAAAAAAAAAAAAACATCCTATTCGTTGCTAACCCCTAATGCAAGACTGCTTTGTATCTAATGGGATATAATACAAAATGTGTAATGTAACCAACTGTACTATATAAATGTTTATAATGTTTTTCCATGATTACATCTAGATCCTATTCATACATTTCTGTTATAAAATGCCAACAAAAAAAACAGCTAACACTCTTTGTTGGAGAAAGATATTGGTAAAATGTTTGTCACAAAAATTAAGGTAAAGAATTGAACTCCACAAGTTCTGTACATACTTAGCTGTATTGTATTACTCACTTCCATTTTCATGAAACTCAAGCTCAAGGAAACTCTAGAGGAAAATGAACTTCACTCAGCTACAAATTACCACCAAGGAGAAGAATAAATGATGATGAGATTTAAACAGATGGTTTGAATATGAAAGAACTATGGTTGTGGTAGTTGTCGTAAAACAGGGGTAGCATGGAGACACCTGAGCCCATTATTAAAGTGTATTTACGGTAGCACAATACACCACAAGTGTAAACCGAGCAAAACGAGAGGCAGGAAGCGTACGTGTCGCCTCAGGCGGCGGCCGAGCGAGGACTGAGGGGAAGGACGTGACGTCAGACAGAAAGGGAGTATGGGAAAAACAAAGGACATGTTAACATGATGGACATTAGCAGGTTGGCTGATACATAATGTACAGATGGTTTGCTACTTGATGAATTAGCCTTCCCAGCCTTATTATCAGCGAGTGATATATTAACTCAAAGAATTTTGATAGGTAAATACCACAGGCAGGAGGCCAGGAGCTCAAATGTCACTACAACCAGTGCAAGAAGAGATGTGCTAGGCTGTACCAGCACATAAAGAAATTAGAAAAACAAAGTTGATCAGGAAGAAGAGCTTATGGTGATCAAGAAGGATATGACTCAGGAGATGGATCAGACCCTAGCTATGATGCAAAGACTTGGTGTCTAAAATGGAGCATCTCACACAGAAGGTTATAGTCAACAGTAAGGCAAGATCGAGTGTGGACTTGCTGTAATGGATAGCAAGTTTAACGACACACTTGTATGGAGCACCAGAGTCACAGTCAAGTGAGGTGAGAGTAAAACTTGACCATGATAGATATGTTACACTAAGTTACTACAGACATGTGCTGCTCCAGGTGACCTTGCTAGTATTGTTCATGTAAAAAAGCTTGGTATCCACAAAACTGACAAAATTTTTTCTCACAGAAGAGAAGAAATTATGGCACACAAGAAGCAGCATAAGTTGATTTAGCAAGACAGTTCGGGTTTATCTTGGACTGATCCATTGCCATTGTGCTGCACTTCCTTAAAGTAATTAATAAATGGACAAAAGCCATGGATAAATATCAGGCTAGTGATGTGGTGTATTGCAACTTCATGAAAGCCTTCAATAGGGTCCCACAACTTTGGCCATACAAACTTACATTTTCAAATAATTCGGCCAAAAAAGTCAACAAGGTAAGTAAGATAAATAGAAGGCATAATAAAAACCTTTTTACACTTAAATACTGAAATCTCCCAAGTCTTTACACACAGCCTTAGTGAGACTGCACCTTAAATATGCTAACAAAATTTGGTGCCCACACTGGAAAAAGGATATTGATATAATTGAAAATGTACAGCAAAGAGCCACAAAACTACTGGCAGAGCTACATCGTTTAGAATACTAAGATCGACTAAAGAAAATAAATCTCCCCATGCTGTTCTACCCAAGATCCTGAGGGGACCTGATATAAACAGATTAAATTCTAAACGGTTTGCATGACAAGGAGTGCACTGAAAGACTGTTCAGGTCGAGAGATAACACCATAGGGACCAACACTTGTAAGAAAGATATTACAGAATCATTCAAGACTCAACGTAGTAAGAAAATATGCATTTGCCAGTAGGGTTGTGAACGATTGGAGCAATCTTCCTGAGTGGGTGGTGAAGGGGCTAACATGGATATATACATTTAAAAGAAATTTGGATAAACACTGGAAAAAATTAGGAATAAAAATATAACTATAGATGATATGACAGCCATCACACACGGCCACACAGCTTATAATATTGGAGCTTCTGAACTGGATTCACAGGTGTAGAGCCTATTCCATAAGATCTGGAGTATCTAATTAGCTTAGGTTAGGTTAGTTTAAATGGCTTAGGTTGTCAGTTTAGTTAGGTGAGCTTTGTTTGGTTAGATAAGGTTAGGCTGGGTTAGGTGGTACTGACATTGGGCCAGCAGCCATGGGCAAGTGGCTGCCAGTCCTCTTGAGGGATCACTGTTAGCGAGTGTTATTTGCATTTGCTCCCCTAATTCTGGCTGACGGTTTTGGCACCTTTTGAACTCTTTGGAGAGCCAGCGCTCAAGTTGGCCTTTTTCTAACTTTCTTTTTTTTGCCCTTGGCTGGCCCTCTTCCCTACGTAAAAAAAAAAAAAAAAAAAAAAAATGTACGAGGTCAAAACTATTTTAGACTAATTTCTGTCAGGTTTGTCTTCATCTGCTTTCTGTTAATATTGCAAAACACTAGTTTCTGATGGAAGGAGCAGAGCTAAAACTAAAAATTAATGATTTGCAGGAAAAACGGGTCATGGTCAAGATGGCCCCTGACCACGACGGCCCTTCCCAACAGCTCCATGTTTACCACGACGGCCCCACAGTACAGACCACGATGGCCTAGGCTTTTTTTTACCCGTATGATGGTTTGAAATTATTCTTGTTAATACAGCATCTTATTCTAAGACAGATTATATTAACAAATCAGTCACTCCCCATTCCCCCATCCCTCCCCCTCCTTCCTTACCCAGTAATAGGTACTGTAACACGTAGTACCGTACGTGAGTATGTACTGTACTTACTTTTAATCACCGCAATAATGTTATCGTGTAAAGTTTATCAGTAAATTGCACACTTGTTAGTACAATCTGTCTTAAATGTAAGATACTGAAACATTCCACAGATTGCAAAACACAATACTAAAACATTCGGTATTTAGCTGCAGCAAGCCAGCAACAGTCGTCGTCACCACATAAAAAACACAATGTACTATCGCGTGCCTCTCAGAAATTTTAAAATCATCTTATGGGTAAAAAAAAAAAAAAAAAAAATTTAAATGCATCTGTGTATATAACATTTTCTGCTTAGAAATGCATGTTGTTTCACCTCTTTCATTATTTACAGAAAGTAGTGTTACACCCTTAATAAGTATATGCACTATATGTGCAGAGTACACCGGTGTACCAATACGTTATGTTTCTTTTAACGGCCCGATACTACAAAACACTATCTCAGGAACGCAGACTTGCCATCCGCGGTTAACGTATTAACATAATGAAAGGAATAGGAGGACAATAAACTAAAATTTGGTGTGGGGTCGTCGTGGTAAACATGGGGCCGTTAGGGTAAACATGAGGCCGTCGTAGTCTATAGTGTGGGGCCGTCGTGGTAAACATGGGGCCGTCGGGGAGGGCCGTCATGGTCAGGGGCCGTCTTGACCAGGAAACAGGAATAACAATAGAGAGATTGGTGCAAAAGTCGCTGTTTCCCCGAGACAGGTAAGAATTAAGTAGGGCGTGGGTGAGCAAAACAACGTCGGTAGCTACTGGTCACTCGGCCTGTTGTGGAACCATGGTGATTGCACGAGTTCTATGATATCAATGAGAGTCTAAACTAAAACCTGAAAGACTCCGAAACCTGGCTCTACATCGGAATAGTAAGACAAACTCAGCGTGAACAGGGAAGGAGTTCACGGGAAGATGTTACACAACTGCTCAACTTTTAGCATTTCAGTATGAACACAAATTGAAGAACACACATTTATCCATTTAAACCAGTTGCAATTCACATTAAATGGATGAGCCAGCATGAACAGCTCAAATACTCACTGGGTACCACGTCGCCAGTCACCGCCGTGCAGGACAACTGATGGACGTGTTGGTGATGTTATTGTTTTGAGGAAGGGAGAAAAGTGATGGTCGTGATGCGTCTCTCTCTCTCTCTCTCTCCCTACTTCTTAATGTATGTTTTACTTTTTATTCATTTTTTTCCTCACCTAGTTTCTATCTTCTATTTTTTTGTTTATCTTTTTCTTAGTTTCTTTTTGTGCACATTTGTTTGGTCATCAGGTGAAATACTACAGCAGTCTTTAGTGGCCTTTTACATCTTCTGCTGTAGATTTCTAACTTGCAGCATCTTTAAAACACATCAGATAATACAAAATTAAGCTACGGTACACTACAAAGGCTTACCTGTATTTTTCACGTATAGGCAATTCAGATTCTAACTAAGACAAAAAACATACAGGAATAAAAACACAGCATGATTAATTTAATAATTTACAACAGTATTCTACTCAAAAGTGGTAAATTGCAATATACTTTAGTTACCAATAAATTCATAGTCATTTTCTATTTATCCATTGTGGAAATATTTTATCTCTAACTAAATTATTCAATTACCGAACAGCTCAATATCGTATATATGAAAGTCTATATAGCTTTATAAATTTACGTTCACTAGCTAAATTATCTTTTTAGCTAAATTCTCTTTTCCCTCTCTCTTTCATTATTCATTATCTTTTGCAGCTGATCCCATAGAGAGTAGAGACCACCATTATAAACCACTCATATCATCATTATTATTTTTTCTTTGTCGTCTGTGTCTTGTTTCATCATCACCTGCATATCTTCTATCTTCAGTGTGTAGCTACTTGTAAATTTAAGTATTGGTCTTCTGCCTTTTCTATCTGTTTTCGTCATCCTCATCTTCAAGTATTATCCTCATCTCTCCCCTACAAAGGGCCAAATCACTTCAAAATTCTTATCTGTCTGCCGTTCTTTCGTGGGCTCTGCTTCTGTTTCTTTTTCTTTATTTTCTTTTTTTATGATTCCATGGTGGTCTAGTAATCACTATTCGGTTATGCCTAACAAATAGGAAACTTAATCTAACACGCTTTTTTTTAGCAGGATTATTTTTTAAAGGCCACATGGTTAAAAAGGTTAGATCATCTACATAAGGCACCTCCAGAACATTGAAAATCACCATTTATCATTATCATCCATAAACACAGCTCTGTTATTAACCCTACACTGCCAGGAACGCCGGGGTGGCTTATCTAGTACACTGCCATGCAGAGCCGTCCTGACGGCTCTGACATAACTTTTCGTCTTTGTACGCAGTCAGCCATTAAGTCGTATTAACCGTTATAGTAATAGTAGTAATAGCAATAGTAGTAGTAGTAGTAGTAGTAGTGTCGTGATCCGAGCTGTTGCACCACGTTGCATAAATTCTCTAGCTACTGGTTACAAAAGCCAAAGGTTTTTTCTACCTTTGATTAACAAAAATAATATCTAGTAGTAGTAGTAGTAGTAGTAGTAGTAGTAGTAGTAGTAGTAGTAGCAGCAGCAGCAGCAGCAGCAGCAGCAGTAGTAGTAGCAGTAGCAGCAGCAGCAGCAGCAGCAGCAGCAGCAGCAGCAGCAGCAGCAGTAGTAGTAGTAGTAGTAGTAGTAGTAGTAGTAGTAGTAGTAGTAGTACTTGTTGTTGTTGTTGTTGTAAATGTAGTAGTAGTAGTAGTAGTAGCAGCAGCATAAAAACAAAGCATTTTATCTTACCCCCTTCATGCCTTCAATTTTTCCCTCTAATTACAGAATGCTGGGGTTAAAAAGATATGAAAAAAAATCAAGGACATGTTGGTTGCGGGATGTATAATGGAGGGCGTGTATGCCTAAGTAAGGGGCAGACATACACGCAGTACACGTAGATTCTTTACTTGTCCTTAGAGCTACAAAGGGTAGGAAATGGCGGCCAGTAGCGACTCGGGAGCACAGGCTCACGCGCTAGCTGAATGCGCAGAGAAATACACAGTGTTGCCACATACACGTAATATGCATTAATACAATACATAACCCACAGGACATAAGAAAATCAGAGCATAGAGTATATCAACATATGGCAGTTTTTGTATACATGTTTACTTACGTCCACTCATCCTCCCTATCCAGAAATCTACTTGATCTTCCAAAGTCCGCTATGAAATAGGCAGCCGCCAATGCATTACTGGCTCTATCCAGGCATCTAGGAACATGTGCATCATGATATTCACGGGCAACAGACGTGCAAGGTACACACTCCTTATATTGTACTAAGCGATACAAAGCTGCCTTGTCTTGTTTCACTGATCACCTTAATTTTCCACATATTTCAAACACCCTCGATTTTCACTTGCAATCGATGATTTTCTATTCGGATCAAAATCTAAATGAAGATTGAAAAAAGTTTCGGCCAAAATTTGTTGAGGGCCGTGACGGCCTTGGGCGCCGCACTGGGGGAGAAGGTGGCTGTCGGGTCCGGCCTGGGGCCCAAGGCAGGGAACTGGCAGCAGGTCCTTCTATTCCTTTGCGGCCTCAAGCTTCAGTGATAATCATCCACTTGCAGTGCCTCATACTAGGCAAGGAGTTGCCATAAGCAAGGGATCAATGTCCACCATTCACCAGATGTTGACCAGAGGGGAGTCCTTATAGGGAAATAAGAGCTCCTTCCATAGAGTCTGGTGGAGGGTGTCTCTTGATTGTGGTAGCACTGGGCTGAATAAATCGCCATGAACGAGGGCACGCTGTGCACCATGCACTAGACACTGGCAGTACGAGGGAGTCCTTTAGAGGTGAGAGGGCTCACTTCATGCCAGTGGCTGGGGCGTAGTGTGTGGCACGCTGTGCACCATGCACCAGACACTGGCAGGACGAGGGGGTCCTTCAGGGGTGAGAGGACTCACTTCATGCCAGTGGCTGGGGTGGTGTGTGGCACGCTGTGCGCCATACACCAGACACTGGCAGTACGAGGGGGTCCTTCAGGGGTGAAAGGGCTCCTTCATGCCAGTGGCTGGGGTGTGGTGTGTGGCACGCTGGGCGCCATACACCAGACACTGGCAGTACGAGGGGGTCCTTCAGGGGTGAAAGGGCTCCTTCATGTCAGTGGCTGGGGTGTGGTGTGTGGCACGCTGGGCGCCATACACCAGACACTGGCAGTACGAGGGGGTCCTTCAGGGGTGAGAGGCTCCTTCATGCCAGTGTCTGGAGGTGTGGTGTGTGGCACGCTGTACGTTATGCACCAGACATTGGCAGGGCGAGGAGGGACCTCTACTGGTGAGAGGACTCACTTCATGACAGTGGCTGGGGCGTGGTGTGTGGCGGGTCATTGCTCATGGCGATCCGTGTGAGGCGCGGCAAGGTTGCCTCGTCACTGCTCTCACACCCTCGGGACTGGGACGGACCTTTGGGGAGGAAGGGTTCGGCCCAGTACCAAACCAGGAAAGTAGGATTTAAATAGTTTCGTCAACGTTATCGACCGCTTCGTTATCGAGGAATCGCTTCGTGGAAAAATGCATCGTGGAAAATATTATCGTGGAAAATCGTATCGCGGAAAATATAATCGAGGAGATCAAATCGTGGAAAATATTATCGTGGAAAATCAAATCGTGGAAAATATTATCGTGGAAAATCAAATCGTGGAAAATATTATCGTGGAAAATATTAAAATATTATCGAGTGGAAAATATTATCGAGGAGAATCGCATCGCGGAAAATATTATCGTGGAAAATATCATCGTGGAAAATCGAATCGTAGAAAATATTATCGTAGAAAATCAAATCGTGAAAAAACGCATCGTGAAAAAATATTATCGTCGAGAATCGTATCGCGGAAAATCGTCAGGTTGTTTATTTATTTATTTATTTATCTATTTATCATATACTTTATGATATATGTACTGTACCATGGTGCTATTTGTACTTCTCGATATTATTTTTTCATTTATAATTCAGTACAGACTATGTAAAAACGAGAGAGAGAGAGAGAGAGAGAGAGAGAGAGAGAGAGAGAGAGAGAGAGAGAGAGAGAGAGAGAGGGTATAGGGAGGCGGTGGTGTAGTGGATAAGGTGGTGAGCGTGGGATCGGGCAGACGTCCACGCGTAGGTTCAAATCCACCAAGTATCGCCTTGTCACTTTGCCATTTGTCGAGTAGTTTAAAATCACCTACATGTCACCATGATACCCAGGTTCTAGGTCAGCGTTTAACTTGTGGTGCTAACACTCTCTGGGGATGCTGAAATCAATTATAGGGGGTGCTGGGAAGTGATGCACACACTTCACTTTCTTTTATCCTTATAATAACAACATTTTAATTAGGGGTGCTGGACTCCTTAGACATAACAACAGGGGGAGTGCTATGGTCGGAAAAGGTTCGGAAACGCTGTTCTGTTCTAGGTGGTTATACCAAAGATGCGCTTGGATGGTGATATGGGCCCTAATATGGGTACCAGTATCAATAAAATTGCCTGCGCCACTAATGATTGGAAGCTGAACAGCGCTTCCTATACTCTTCAAGTTACCTTCAAGAGCTATAGGCCAGGACATAAAAAAATATGTAGTAGTAGTAGTAGTAGTAGTAGTAGTAGTAGTAGTAGTAGTAGTAGTAGTAGTAGTAGTAGTAGTAGTAGTAGTAGTAGTAGTAGTAGTAGTAGTAGTAGTAGTAGTAGTAGTAGTAGTAGTAGTAGTAGTAGTAGTAGTAGTAGTAGTAGTAGTAGTAGTAGTAGTAGTAGTAGTAGTAGTAGTAGTAGTAGTAGTAGTAGTAGTAGTAGTAGTAGTAGCAACAGAAGCAGCAAATAATGCCCACGCACTCTTGATGAACTCTAGGGGGAGATACAGCCTCGTTTCACTTACTCTGCGGACAAACTCACCACATTTCCCTTTCTCCCTTCTCTCCCACTTTCTTTCTCTGTCCCTCTTACTCACTCACACACTCACTCACACATCCTCCTGCTCTCTTCCTTCTTTCAAGGAAAGAGAAGGAAAGGAAAAGTTTTTCTCTTTATCAGTTGATATCTTTATATTACTTATTTAATAAAAGATTCAAGTTAATGGAGAAAAAAAACCTTGAAAATAATGGATAGCCTACTGGTAATGTCATTTGCATTCTATGATTTTCAACTTTATTCATTGCTGATCATAAAGTTTCTAAGTTTGTAATACGTTTATGGAATATTGATCCAATATTCTATGAGCAATTGGAGCTTATAGATTATGAAGTAAATCTTTCTTTTCCACTCACTATCACTAAGGGACATTCACCTAATGAGTTAAGGAATAAATGTTGACAATTCTTTGTACATGAAAAGGCTCCTCGGGGAATAGCTTGATTAATATATTCACTTACCTCCTGCAGCTAACCATGCCCATGACCCTAGTATAATCATGGTCAATAATCGATTTTTCTTTCGGGGTGTTTTGCTTTTTCTTTCAATTCTGTAAGTGCTCTGATCCGTTGACGCTATCATTCGTCACATTTTGTAAGATTGTCATTTTCATCAGTAGATAAAAGTTAATAACGGCTAGAATCCAGATGGTTTCTTGAAACACATCAGACCAGTCTATTCCAACTTGAAATCCTATAAAGCTAGATACCTTCAGATAGAGAATTTGATCAGACACAACACAGCTCATTGATTTTAAGATTGCAGCAGTGAAACTTAACAAAAACATATAACATCATCCTAAGTAAGAGTACCAAACAACCAACGGATTCAGAAGGTTAAGAGAAGCTAAGGTTTTGAAAACGATCTTAAACCTAACGATCGTTCGTGGTCCTGAGTCCTGACGTCTCAAAAATTTTACTTCATACATGTAAATAAATCAAATAAACTCTGGAACTCCTACCTGCTTCTATATTTCCATCATCTTATGATCTGAACTTATTTAAGATGGAGGTTTCAAGACATCTCTTGGTTTTGGCTAATTCTCGGACATCCACGGGGACTGGCATACTAGTGGGTCTTTTTTGGATCACTCTTTATGTTGTCCTTGGCCAGTTCTCCATTCTTACATAAAAAGTGAAAAAAAACCTCATGTTTCTCAATGTTTCTATGACGCTTCAAAGGAAGGCACGAGAAAAGGAAACGTTGAGTACAGGTTGAGTGACACATGGCGTTACTCAAAGTGCATAATTAATTGTACGCACCTGTGGTGTTGGGTAGCTGTCGGGACAATACAGCCACGAAGGTGAAGGTTCTTCATAGAAACACGTACTAACTGGAGTATGTGTATTCAAGCAGAGGAACACAGAGAAAGCCTTGGAAGGATCCCCGTACGCCTGCCTGCCTTGGAGACGCCAGCAAGACTGAGGCTTACGTAGGGTTGCCAGGCGTACGTTAATCAGAGGGACAGGGAATACATATGATATATTACATTACATACCCACAGCACTTACATCTAAACTACCCAGAAATACGTCGTTTATAAAAATGGAGTTGGTGTAGGTTCAGTGGTGGTGTTGATGGTGGTGGCGGTAGTGCTGGTGAGGTGGAGTGTAGCGGTGTCAGTGATCCAGGAGTACAAGTAAGGCACATTAACGTATATTCCAGGCACTCCGTCCTCGCCGCAGCCGATGCCCCACGCTGTGATGCCCACTAGGAGGTACTGCCCAGGCACACCGTCTTTCCTAGGGCAGGCCAGCGGACCGCCCCCATCACCCTGCAAACCCACCGGGATTCTTAAATGTTTCAGTGTCTTGTCTTTTAACCGGGTACTGGAGAAGTATTTGAGGTCGCAAGGACATTTTTGTGATTTAACAATAATTAAACATCAGCAAAAACTCAGGCGAAAAATAACAAGTAAAAAAGATAATTAATAGATCAATCAATGACAAAATTCTGGCAAATGATCTCTGTAAGCTTAAGTGATGGTTCTTTAGTAAAAGCGTTTGCGAATTTTTTTTTTTTTTTTGTGTGTTTTGATCATTTGAATTCAACAAAAAAATCAAATAAAAGTTGATAAATGCTTGAATGAATAATGAACAAATCAATAAAAAAAGACCAATAAAAACCTGACAAATCTCAAGAACTTAAACTATTATTCCTTTGATAATAAAACTTTTGTAAGTGTTTCAGAATACTGGACTAGTTTATTGAACATTCTACCTTCTGTAGCATTGTTGCTGTTTTCGTCTTCCTGATAATCAACCACTCTGCTGCTTTGTACTGTTCTATGAGCATTATGCAACAAGCAACTAACGATTATTCACAGTTGTTAATAATAATTCTACTTGCTTTCATTACTGACACTAAAAGATTAATTCTTTTTTTTATTTAATTACTTATTTTTTTCGTGGTTTAGGTCCAATCCCTACCTTACATGCGTCCTTCCCCTTCTCTCCGCCGGCACAAATGAAGGTTGGGTGCAGGCGGAAGAAACGTCCCAGTCTGGTGGTCCTCAAGCTGTTCTGACACTCCGGTGTGTGCACGAGAGGTAGGGTCAGGCTCTTCATGACTAACTGGTACGTTCCTATATCTGCACATACACACACACACACACACACAATTAAGTCTCTGAACATTGACATAGGTTTTCTCCATTTACCGCTCTTCTCCCCCTCTTAATAAATTAATAACAACCAATAAAAGTTACTAACTTCCTACTACTTTTCTGCTCTCCGAATACATTATCAACAGAAAACTAACGTTAACAGAGACAAAAAGTAAGCTTCCAGGAATATTTAATCTTGAACTGGTGTTTTCTATATTTATCCGAGCCAATCTGAAGGTTCGCTCGTATTCTCAAACGGTTCAGCGTCTTCTATCAACTATTCTTCTCCTGTCCCTTGTGTGGTGCTGCTGACAGCAACACTTTGGAACACCACTGCCTACACTGCCCTGAGTTGGACGGTCTGCTGCCTCGCGGTGTCCCGCTGATTGACGTGTGCTGCCATCTCCTGCTGGGTGACACCCTGGATGATGTCCTCGCTCGCTTCCCTAGATTTGGAGGCTGATGATCTTTTCCAGCCTGTTCTAATTAGCTGTCCTATCACCCACTCTCTTTCTATTATTCATCAATGATCTCCTAAATCTGACTCAATGCCCTATCCACTCCTATGCTGATGATACCACCTTGCATTATTCAACAGCGTTCAACAGACGCCCAACCCAACAACAATTAAATGACTCAAGGCGAGATGCTATAGGACGCCTAACTTCTGATCTTTCACTTGTTTCTGATTGGGGCAGAGAAAACCTGGTTTTGTTCAATGCCTCAAAAACTCAATTTCTACAACTATCTACTCGACATAACCTTCCAGACAACTATCCTCTCTTCTTCAATAACACTCAACTTCCCTCTCCTCTACATTAAACACACTCGGTCTATCCTTCACTAAAAATCTAAACTGGAAATTTCACATCTCTACTCTTGCTAAATCAGCTTCCAAGAAGTTAGGTGTCCTGTGGCGTCTTCGTCCATTTTCTCTCCCTCCCAGCTGCTTGCTCTGTACAGGGCCTTATCCGCCCGTGTATGGAGTATGGCTCTCATGTCTGGGGGATCCACACACAGCTTTACTAAACAAGGTGGAATCTAAAGCTTTTCGTCTTATCAACTCTTCTCCTCTAACTGACTGTCTTGATTCTTTAAGTCACCGCCGCAATGTTGCATCTTTATCTGTCTTCTACCGCTGTTTTCATGCTGTCTGCTCTTCTGAACTTGCTAACTGCATGCCTTCCCCCTCCTGCGGCCTCGCTGCACAAGACTCTCTACTTCTTCTCATCCCTATTCTGTCCATCTTCCTAATGCAAGAGTTAACCAGTATCTTCACTCCTTCATTCCCTACACTGGTAAACTCTGGAACTCTCTACCTGTGTCTGTATTTCCACCTGCCTATGACTTAAACTCTTTCAAAAGAGGAGTGTCAAGACACCTCTTACGTTAACTGGACCCTCCTTTTAGATTTTTTTGTTTTTTCTCTTTCTCCTACTTTCCTCTTAACAGGGCCTGGCAACCAGCAGGATTTTTTTTTTCCAACACTTTGTTTTCCCTTGGCCAGTGCCCTTGTAATGTAAAAAAAAAAAAAAAAAAAAAAAATGCTTAGCTATATGTGTTGAATCCTTTACTCTATTGTTAATTATTTAAGTACCAGCTTGACGCATTGTGCGTAATGAATTTAATAAAACAAAAATCTATCAACTACTTTTAACAGACTAGAGCGGAAGTTGTTAGAGATTTCAGAAGTGCTTTCATAATTCTATTGATAGTTACACACGGATTCTACACTATGAATGCAAACAGTAAGAAGAAAAAAGTCAACCCAGTTAATCATCTTTATAACCTTTAAAATATCGGACCATGAGGGAGGCGGTGGCGTAGTGGATAAGGTGGTAAACATGGTATCGGGCAGACGTCCCTGCGTAGGTTGGAATCCCACCACATACCACTTTGAACTTTGAAGCTATGCCAATTGTCGAGTGGTTTAAAGTTACCTACATGTCACCATGATACCCATGCAAGTTCTCGGTGTTTATACCAAAGATGTGCTTGGGTGGTGATATGGGTCTTAATATGGGTACCCCTATGAATAAAATTGCCAGCGCCACTAATGTGCGGAAACTTAACAGCGCTTCCCACATATGCTCTTCAAGTATGCCTACAGGTTCTATAGGCCATAACATATAAAAAAACAAAACAAGAACTCAAAGAACCAAACCAAGACTCAATTCAACCGAACCCGAACTAGTTTAAGATCGGAACACACAGACACCAGACAACATTACATTTCTAAGCCTGTTCTCATATTTCCCTCTCCACTCACCGAAACGATCCACTCCCCAGCCGTTGATGACACAGGCGGAGGTGTCAACGTCGTCTAAGTCCTCCGCCATGCACAGGGTGTTGACGTGGGGCGCGAGAACTGCCTCCTCCTGCGGAAAGAACGTAAAGCGATGTTGTCTTCCTCTGTACCAGTAAAAGATAACAAGATAACAAGATAACACTAAAACGTCATTTGATTTGCACTACAAAAGAGAGAGAGAGAGAGAGAGAGAGAGAGAGAGAGAGAGAGAGAGAGAGAGAGAGAGAGAGAGAGAGAGAGAGAGAGAGAGAGACGTGTGAACATAACATAATCACCTTCAGGAACAGGAGGGCGACGTCGTAAAAGAGAGCTGGAGCAAAGAATTTCGGATGCACCACTACTTTCTCTACCTCGATGTCTTGGTGCGGGTAGGGCTCCTGTTCTTTCTGCGTGTCCCACTCCCCGAGCCGCACCGCCAAGTGATTCACGTTCACACTGCGCTCAAAGAAGTAACACTGTCAGATACTTGTACTAGTGCTTATCCCAAGTAACATTCTTATTGATGATCACGAACTCTTGTTGAACCATCCCTACACTCATAGAAATATATTACACTCAACTCAGGGAAGGAACACTATCAGATTCTTCCTTTTTTTTTAATGTAAGAGCGTTTATCCAGGGTAACATTCTTATTGATGATCACGAATCCTTGTTGAGTCATCTCTACACTCATAAGAATACCCTTGAAAAACTTCACCCCATACTCTGAAACTTTTGTATTCCCCCTAATGACTATTTTTTCCAATGCCACGCAATTTATTTTCTTGGTAATCAGCTGAGGTAGTTTCCTGTTGATGATTAAGTATAATTTGTTGAACTTTTTGATGTAAGAGGGGAAAACTAACCAAGAGGAATAAAAACGATTAAATTAGAAGTCCCACTGAGATGCCAATCAAGAGAGTTAGCCAAGAAAATGGGACAAATATCTATAAAAAACCTCATTCTTTTCCTTCTGTTCTCTGTTTCAGGTCATAGGTAGATGGAAATACAGATGCATGCAGTCAATATTTGTATAGAAGTACCCAAAGTAATGGTGTCTGGATAGCTGTTTTGTACTTGACTCTTTCATTTGGTAGACATTTCATTATTGCGTTATTATTGTTATTATTTTTTTTTGCCATCATCTATATAATTTCAGACTCCCAACTTATTTTTGCATCCCTATTTCTATTCTTATTATTGTATTTTTTTCATAATCTCTATATCGTTTTAGAATTTTACCTTATTTTTGTATTTCTACCAATCTATATTTTTATCTTTGTCATTGTATTATGTATTTTTTTTCATTATCACCTATATCGTTTTAGACTTTCATCTTATCTTTGTATTTAATTTATATTTATTCATCTATTTTCTTATTACAGTATTACAGTATTACAGTATTTCTCCAGTTAAGAAAAAAAAAAAAAAAAAAAAAAAGCCAAAATCAACTTCCTCCTCTTTACATTTTCTGTGCATCAATGTAAACACTTTATCTTTTCTTTTTCCTACGGTTCTGTAAGCTTTAATAAAGAACGACTCCATCAGCATACAAAGGACACAGACAGACGCATCCTGGTGCCCGAACTATAAGCGTCATATTCCCCATACAGTAACCCATTTCCTGCTGGACATTTGATTATTTTTCCCATAATTCTCTACAACTTTTCTATTAGTCACTTCTTGAAATGCAGTCCACTGAATACTTCGTGAGCCAAGAAAAGACAAAATTAATCTCTCGATATTTTTCAGGTTATTCGCACAAACATTTTTTTAGAGTGCTATGAACAAAAATAAATAATTGAAGGTAGGACTACATGTATCAGTAAAAGTGTAGATTTGTATTATAATTTTATAGGTTTAAGATTCACTGGACTTTGTGGCGTCATTGCTCAGAGTAACAATAGCAAGCAGAGCATAATGAGCTCCTCTCGCAACACGATGTTTTACTATTTTTGTTCATTATCTAAGGATCATTAGATTCGTATAAACAAGGAAATGGAACGGCAAATTCGGAAACCTGAACACACACACATACACACACACACACACACACACACACAAAACCTTACTTCACAACTTTATGGGCTGCCGTGAGGACAACACGTGGGTAGATTAGCGTGCCGCCTCCCACGAAGCGGTAGGAGGGCATGCCCATGAATGGAGCGCTATTGACCACGGCTGCCATCCAAGGGAACTCACCGAACTGGCTTTCCCCGTCCTGGAACCCGATGATTCGCGCCTGTGGTGGAGGAGGAAGAGGAAGAAGAAGATGAGGAAGAAGAAGCAGAAGAGGAGGAGGAGAAGGAAGAGGAGGTTAGGTTCAAGAGGTATTGGTAAGGCAGTGCACATGGGACGTATTTCGCTGCAGTATTTCGTGGTGTTTTAGAGTCCATGCAGGCTGTTAGACGCTATATGCACTTGTAATACACACCGCTATTCCGTCGAAGTTTCTGATGCCACAGGTGATGGGAGGGTCCTCGGTGGTAGTGGTTGTCGGGGTGGTGGTGGCGGTGGGGGTGGTGGGGGAAGACACTGTAGATGTAGTAGGGTTGCGGAATAAGGGAGGGGTGGTGGATTCAGTAGTAGTGCTGGTGGAGGTGGTGGTGGTGGTGAAGGTGGTGGTGGTAGTAGTGGAAGCGGCGGAAGGAGTATGGAAGGACGTTGGGGCCAGTGGAGGGAGGCAGCAGACGAAGTAACTGTCGGAACATTCGCCGGAATCCAGCGGGAACACTGACGACGTAAATTTCCTGATGTCTTGCAAACCTTGGCCGTACACGATGATGTAGCCGTCCTCATCGCAGAGGTAGGGCTTTACGCACTCACACTGCGGCGCGGTGGGCATGGGCGTGGGCGTAAGCGTTGGTGTTGGTGTAGGGGTAGTCTTGTCGGCGCAGCAGAGGGTAAAGGTGTCTTGGCACTGAGAGTGTGAGTAAGTCAAACCCAAGAACTCCAGACTAGTGCTCCCTTTGCCATCATTCACCAGAAGCTTGGCGGGACACTCAAGGAATCCTACACACTGGCAGGGAGTGTCCGGGGGCAGCGTGGGTGGTTGGGTGATCGGGAGAAGAGTGCTGGAGGTCATGGTGGTGGTGGTAGTGGTGATGGTGGAGGTAGTTGTAGTAGGTGACGGAGGAAGACCACAACAAACGTCTATTAGTGAAGGACACTCCTCCACGTTGGTCACCGGCTTCCTGCGACGAGAAGTCCTCACGTCAATCAAGTTCCTGCCGTCGGTGATGATTACGTCGTCCTCGCACAGGTAAAACGGCACGCACTCGCAATACACCTCCTCTCCTTCCGAATGTTGCGGCCTGGGTACCGAGTAACCAAAGGCTGCCCCCACCCACACCAACCACAGGACTGCCGCCGCGCCCAAACCACCCATCACCTGAGAGAGAGAGAGAGAGAGAGAGAGAGAGATTCCTTTAATGTTCCTTATGAAATCACAAACGTCTTTCGGGATCAGTATTGCGATAATGGGGAAGTAGGTGAAAGAGAGCAAGAGGAGGAGGAGGAAAAGGAGGAAAAGAGTGAGTGGGGGATTTGCAAAGAGAGGGCAAAGGGTGGATGGCGTAGTACACGTGCACTCTTACTATCGGCTGTCACTATGTCCCACAAACAAACAAGCTAGTGGCGTGCTGGCCCGCAGTGTTTTATCATTAAAGATCTGCCCGACGTCCTACTCGATTGCTCTTTTTAGATCCTAATCGTAATTTTTTGGTTGTTATTGGGACATTTAATGGGATTTTATGGCTCAGTGGAAAAGAAATAATAGACTTCCATGAAAATCTTACTAATCCTCTCTGAAATCTTAGAAAAATAATCCCTGTAGGAGGGCAAAAGGTTTCAGAAGTAATGGGACTAAATTCTAATGCTGTTGTTTTTTTATTTCAATCAGATTACGAACATACTGTATCGGAACCTATTTTTTTTTTCTTTATTGAATTCTGATCTCTGACTGAAAACAACAAAAACTGAAAAAAAAGAACACGCAAGACGTCACACTTTAAAGGGGAGTTCACAAGTAGACACAAAAAAGGCATCGTTAAGTGTCTTGTGTCTGAAGAGGTCTGTGTGTGAACCAAGATTCTGATGAGAATATGGACTTGGTATAGGTCAGTGACAGAAGACGAAAGGTAGAATTAATGGACGGATATCTGAGCGACGGAGAGATTATGAAGAAAAAGACAATGAGCCACAATTGAAATCTTTTAATAATTGTGGCATTTCAGTTTGCCTGTTTATAGAACAATCTACTCGGTGTCTCGTTTGAACAGTACAGCACACGGGAACTGCAGGAAGCAGGAGACAGGAGAGCCATTCTGATGGTCTGTATAGGCAGTTAACTTGAGTAAAAGTCATTCATCACATAGCATTTCTAGTGTCAAGCCCTACCTTTCCCCTCGTACATCCTTGTCAGGTGATAAGTTACTTGAATGAACGTCTTGGTCGAAATCTGTTTTGTTGATCTTTCACATTTTATAATTTACTGTTGGAGTTAAAGTATTGGCCAGTCGTCTGTTGTCTTTGGGGTGAAGCACATAGGAAAGGTTGGTTGTAAGTGCTTACGCACGAGTATACCACACTCACCATCTCTGCAGAAGTACGTAGAGTCACTGGCAGTGGTAAGCCGCGGATGCTGTACATGTATAATTGGCTGCTGGGCTGAATCAACGCCGCGCATGAGCAGTAATTAATGCCCTCAACTCTGATATCTATGATTAACGCGGCAATGACTGTGCCATGTGCACCCTCTAGAGATATGCCGGCTTATTCAGAGAACTGAGACCTGTATCAGGTCTGTGATTCCCCTGGCGAGAACCGATCATGGCAATGATAAAATGGTCTTTTCTGTCCTCATCAGTGACACGCGTATGAATTTATATAAGCCAAGAAAAGTTTCACTACCTGCGCAATGAATAACCATGCTATCAATGTCTATGATGATGGTGATGACAATGGTGGTGGTGGTGGTGGTGGTGATAGTGATAATAACTTTATTTTCTTTGTTTATTTATTCAATAATGTATTTTCAAAACATCCTTTCAACTATTTTTTCATGCCTCTCATCGTCTCCACCACAAGGTTCAGACAAGGCAAGCAGCTTCTGGGAAGTTCTGTCACTGATGATTGCATAGTTACGGATTTACAAGAATGTGGGCAAAACCAATGGTTGCGTCCTCACGCTCAGCCGCGGCCGTGTGTGCCATGGTACAATAACTTTTTGATAGGTAGACGCACGAGAACATTATTGGAACCACCAGCTGACTCAGTGACGTCATCCGGTCGTGTAAACAACTCCGTATCTTCGAGTGAGTGTACACGTGTGGCAGAATTTGATCTTGGATTGTATGTTTCATGTGCCTTAATATTAATTTCTTATTGTTAGTATGGGCAAAGCTAGACCTTGTGCAGTGTATGATGCACGCCTGCCAAGTCTAGTAATTTTGAATATTATAAATTCCCCAAGAACAAGACCATCGCAAGACAGTGGCTCCAAAAATGCTATCGTGCTGACACAGTAAACGTAAATAATGCCGTGATTTGTGAGCAACATTTTAGTTCCGCCCAAATTAAGCGCAATTTGAAATATGAGTTATTAGGTTCCCCAGTTCCAAGGAATTGGAGGGATCTAAAACTGAGGCAGTCCCTGATCAAAATCTGCCATTTCGTGGACACGATAATGGAAGTGGCCTTTCTGCAGAAAATACAGGTAAGGAAACTTAGATTTACTGGCTAAATCTGATCAGTTTCAACACTCCAAATTAGAAATTGTATAATCTGCTTATGCCTAATGAACGAAATTAGTTCTACTAGTAGCCTAGACCTAGTCCATAATTTACAGGCTATGCCAGCCTTACAGGCTACTGACTGTACCATGGTACAATAACTTTTGATGTCTCTCGTTATTGTACCATGGGTTTACACTCAAGAATAAAGTACCTATATGAAGTGTGAATAGTTTAGGGCCGATGCAAGCTAAAGGAATGGATTGCCACGTTTAAATAGCGGTATGCACTCACGGTCCATTCATATTACATGCATTTCAATGGCTTACGGTCCCCACTGAAATGCATTTAGTATGTGACAGCACCGTAAACAGAGCGTGACCGTCCCTGTATAGTGTGGATCGCCTTTAGACTCATACGTGCATTAGCCTTTAGCCTCTTGTAGTTTTATATGTAGAGAGAACAGTGAGGTGCTGAGGAAGACGACGAAGGTACATGAAGGCGAAGAGGATCAGAGGAAATCAATGTGCATTATGCAATCATGCATAATGTATATGGCTTGAAAAATCCACTAACAATGTTTTTGAGCCACATCTACTAGGCTATCTGACATGTCTTTATCCGTACAATATCTTGTCTATCGCTATGAAATATCAACATTCAATCACTAATGTGTATCATATTTAATTTTCGACTGCATAACCAATGGATCATGAAAAGAAAAAAAGTTTTATATTAATTATTCATGATTTAATGAGTAGCAGACTATCGCGATCAGAGCTGGCTAGGCGAGTGGATGACGTCACAGAAACAGCGTTTCAGAAGACTTACCAGTAGGGCTGTAAGTTCAAGACTCGTGCGTCTACCTGTCTCGTTATCGTACCATGGTGTGTGCAGTGTCTGAAGCCCCGCCTCCAGGTAGGCGTCGACACACACACACACACACACACACACACACACACATGATGACCTCCAAGAATAACTTTAATTATAACCCTTATAATTATCATTCCTAACTGATTTTATGATTAGAAACATTCTTTAACTATAATATTTGATCATTAATTCTTTTCCTCCACACATTACCCCTACCCAATGCAGTAGATTAGGGGGAAAAGTTCCTGCCGTACCTGATATTCAATCCTGCAGTGTCGGAAACTTTTTGTTTGACAAAACAAGCAGTCGAAGTCTAATGACTTTCCCCTGCGGTATCAATGGTTAGGGACATATCGTCGGTATCACTAATACAGTAATTTGATAATGAAGACTTTTCACCCAAAAAACTAAAATACGACTAAATAATGTACCTGTGTATGTTTCTACGGTAATTTATTTTTCCTTTTTCTTTTTTCCTTCGTGTTTCTGTACTTTCATTTCTGAAATGTTGCCAATTATCATGTTTCGTTTTCCCTCACACTTCACTGCTCTAGATGCAATAATTATTTTGTGCGTGTGGGACTTCCTTGCCGCCGAGGTGAACAAGCTGGTTCCGTAGTGATTTACAGGAAGCCTACATAAAGGACAGTAATAAAGTACTTATGATCATCAATTGTTATTTATTACAGAGAACATGTACTACTACTATTTCAATATTGGGCGAGTCAACTAAGAGGAAAAACAATAATTGGACACCACTCCCAGCATTCGTCAGAACAGGGAGTACACACTTCTGTTTCTTGAATAACAAATTATGATCTACAGCTACAGTTTTTTTTTTTTTCTTATTACTATGTGCTAACACTGCTCGCACACCTATAAGCCTGCCATCGCGTTATGCGGCAGAACCTTTAGCTATCATGAATCAAACACAGCAATACACAATGAATCATACGAGCTAGATGTGTATAGAGAGAATGCTTCACTGCAGTTTGAGACATTGCATTAAGTAGACACGGAGAGACTAATAGTTATAAATTGATATAAGAATATATAATCTTACGTAAACTATCAAGAGAGAGATTCTCGGAGCAAAGCTAGAATACAAGTCCATCATTGAATGTTTCAGGATAGGTGCTTCGTTTGACATATCGTAAAGACCATGCAATTAGAGCTGCGAAATTCTCTTCATCTCCTTTGTATACAGCATCATCTGAACGAGCCACAGTCGCGTCTATAGAAATTGGTATGAAAGGCTTAAGGAGCAAGTGGAGACACATGACATGAAAGCATCTTCTTAATTACTATCACTTTGCAAGTTCTGCCACTAATAATCAGCAAGAAGGCAAGATAAAGAAGGTAGGCAAAAATATAACTAGAAATCCTCAGTCTGTCACATGCCTTGAGGTCTTCTGTTGAAACATTATTGCATTAGTATTGTATTAGTAGTCAGGATTTTATTGTCCTTAAATCCTACCATTAGTCCACTGAAAGTAAACTGAAGCCAGAAAACAACATATAAAACCAAACAAATGAATGCAATATTCTTACCTAGCCTAACAGGAAAACAGACAATTCACTGTATGTTGAGATTTTCATAACATTTTGAGGTCATCGTGCATTGTGAATTTCAGTGCCGAACACGATCTTCCTGAGAGCATATTTACAGCGGTGTTAGTGTCACCAATCAAGCCCTTACATGTAGCATTTTTTAGGTTTAACCATCACGCTGGTTTGATTCCAAACAGTTCATGACATACGTAAAGCACAATCAGTTTCAGTTGCTTCGTCTACATTTTTTCACTTCCTTGAGTTATTCCTATACTGACTGTATTGAATGGGGCGAGCAGCTTCGCCAGGCTGTGACCCTCCAGATCCACGCTTTTTTCTCATTTTCTTTCCTAAATTGATGACCGAATAACACTCATCTGTGGAGTGACCAATGCACTGATGAAAGGTGCAGTAGGCAGTGTTACGTCTCGCTCCTCGGCGAGTGTGACTTCTCGGGTCATCAGCAGCTTCAGCTTTTCTACTACCACGCTCATCTTTCTCTCTAAGGGAACATCTGCTAATCGTATGTCCTTTTCGCTGACAATATTGGCATGTCACATTCACTGTCCTAACGGCCTTCCCTATCTGGCCATTTTCTTCGCGGTTTTTCCTTAGCTTCTGCACAAACTCGTGGAGTTCGTCTGTGGGTTTATACTTGAGAGACCAGGCGCTCCCACGACATGTTCCTCTCATCAAAATCATAAAAATAAAAAATTCCATAAATTTATGGTTATTCTGTAATGAAATATATTCTCCCTCATTCCACCCATTGTCTTTAATATACTGGATGAATTCAGTTGAGAGACGGTTGGCTTCCACTTGCCCCTCAAACATATTTAAGGGTGGGGTATCACTTAGAAAAACATCTACTGCATTGATGATTCCCTGTACTAGACTGTGTGGAGCCTTTTTGCTTCCAAATATCCTCAGGAATTTGGTTCGGAAACTATCATAATCTTTATTCTTCTCAGGATCAGTGAAGATCCTGGTACTCATCATCTTAGCGGGCCGCGATCCAATCTGTAACCTACTGCGGACAAAAGAGATTTTACATGTATCTTGTGTTATATAGCAAGTCTTCATTACATCATCACACAGTGAGATGTATTCCTCAGCTGTGTAGTCATTCTCGGAACCTGTGAACTCTCGAATTTGAGGCAGCACAAACACCTTCGCGGCAACGATGTTTGGATCTGGCACCATCTCGTGCACTACGCTGTGTGCGCGCCGCTTCCAAATATGTTCAGAAAATTGGTACGAAAAGTGTAATAATCTTGATTCTGCGTAGGTTTGGTGAAGGCGCTGGCGTGCATCATCCTCGAGGCCCAAGACCCACCCTGCAATCCCGACCGGATAAAGGAAATTTTATCTGCATCTTCTGTTAAAGAGTTATCATCCTTCATGATATATTCACACAACGAGATATATTCCTCAGCTGTGTAGCCATTCTCTGTGCCTGTGAAAGCCTGAAGTTTTGCACTAGTCAGGAATAATGTCCTTGTGCCAGAGTCATCCGTACTAGAGGCAACAAGATTATCCATGGTTAGATAAAAAAAAAAGTTTGAACAAAAGTCAGTGGTTAGTATTAGCAAGGGTTAGTACGACTACTTCTGAACATTCAAAGATTACTATATTTTTATGAACTTCCTTAATTAATTTACTTGTTTACAGAGTCACCCTTATCATCATAATCATCATGGCCATCAATGCCGTCTACTTTACATCGTCATCCTCATCCGCCCTTTAAATCTTCAAATATTCCTTACTTATTCATGTAATCGTAATCGAAAGACACAGTAAAAAACAACAACATGAGACTCACTTTCACCAACTCAGCATAACCAAGGCGCAGTGTGTGTGTGTGTGTGTGTGTGTGTGTGTGTGTGTGTGTGTGTGTGTGTCAAATCGGTGTAGAGTATGTTCTTATCTTTAGTTTCTTCGATTAGGAAAAAAGTGTGATTTCTTTCTCCGGTTCTTCTCTGGGTCACAGATGATGTGATGAAATCTTTAGCGGGCGACAGCCAGTCTGTTAAAGAGGCGGCGTCCAGACAGGGCACTCCAGTAGTCACCCACCGTTTCTTTGTCACTCAGTTGTCGTCTCTGCTACCGCTGTATCTCTGGAATCACACAAAAGCCTCAGAGGTCCTCCTTGACAGAGTGATATAGAATTAATTACTTAGTCGCGCCCAGTGACTATAGTAAGGGATATTGATAAATGTTGTAAGTGCAAGCGCATACACCTTATGATGAGGTTTACATATTTGTATTGTATATACCTATAGTTCTGTGGACGTAACGTGTACTGGGGAAGGAGGTGGCGGGGAGGGGGCGTGTGGGGAAGGGCCCTGGCTGGGTAGCTGATGTCAGCAAAGTGATACCCCGTGTTTTCTGCTGAGGTTTGTAAACATCAACTTCCAAGAGGTCTCCACTACCACTCCACTCTACACTCAAGCCGCACCAATTCGCTCACCAAAATGTATCGTTCCGTTCCACGAGTGTCAGTTTTAAAAGGTTTCTTCGGTACTTGGGCAGCTTATTTCTTTGTATTGGTAGCGTTGCAATCCACAATTGTCTGCCAGCACTCGTTTAAGATGACCCTTGATATACTAGGTATAGTTTATATAAATATATTTGCAGTTTATAATTATCACTGTGCCAGTTAATCACTGATTCTCCTACTAGTCTCTGTCACGGTCACTCTCAGTGTCTTTGTTACTGCAATGAAGTTACTGTTTTATTCAGTGTCACTTTCACTTGTTTCCTGTGTACACACGCAATGAGCGGTGAGCAGTGAGTGCCTTGCATAGTTCAGGCAGTACATACAGCACACCGCGCACTCCCGTTCAACTGGCCACACTCCGTCTGCCTCTTAGTCTGACTCTCTCTCCGGTTGGTTGGTTGCGGCGTTCCTTGTTAAGTCACGTGACAGGGTGTGATGGTGGAGGTGATAGATTTCACAGGACTCTATTTCATGTACGTTTCTTCTGACGAGTAACATGATATTCATAATCAATACTAATCAATTAATTGTTGCAGATAATAGGCATTCCTCTTTTGGTATTTGGAAGAGAACTAGAAGTGGAAACAATAATTAGACATCACTTTTAGCATACGTCAGAATAGCGGATTTCCATGGCAGATACCCACTTGCCATATTTTCCTACTACAGTGAGCTAATACGCTATCTCTACATGCTTTATTTTTTCAAATGCAATATTTATCTACCTCTAATTACCTTGGTTGTTGTACTGTTTCCATAATAGTAAAGGCTGTGAAATTGAATCCAGCTATGTATTGCCTCGAGTTTTAATTGCATAATGTAGGCAATATTGAAAGTATTATGTCATGTAAGTGAAGATAACTAATCCTTGTTTGCTCTCCCCTAATCCTTTCCATGGGAATGACATTGGCAAAGGAGAGGAGGCCTAGAAGGGTGCTGAGCCTGTGTACCTCTTCAACCGTAAACAGCACTTTGCATGCACACGACACTTGATCTGCTCTATTCAAATCATACCTTCATCTTGGCAATCTTCCTCCCTAACATTCAGTGCACTCTGAAGTTCAAATATGGTGGAGGATATGTACAGTACGAGGGAAATTAATTTGGGTTGGAACTTAGCTTTCACTTGTATTACGCCGTCATAAAATGAGTTCATATACGATTAGAGATACGTTATTGTTTTGCGGCATGTTTTCCTTCATGACACGTCTTTAGTTAAATTTGTTATTGATTTATTATTAGTTTCGTTATATTTCACATACTTATTTTGTAGTGAGATGCTTAAGTGAAGTGAACCTAAATATGCGAACCCAAGTTTACGTGACACCGATGTGGGAGGAGGTCGGCGTCAGAGCGGCCAAGGTGAACCTCATGGAACGAAACCTGGTGATCGGAACCTGCAAGTGCCTGGTGAGCATGTGCATGGCCTTCATTCTGATGACAGCATACTTGAGATGCGAGGAATGAGCCACCCGCATGATGGCTGCCTCACCTTGGCTAGACGGAAACACTTGAGTGCCTTAATTTCTGTGTCCGTGGATCGACGCCCGCACGAGCATGCACCCGTATCTTATGGATTCACTTTCTGATTTCGCTTACCAGCATCGACAGTTTGCTTTTTGCTTCAAAATAGTGACAAGGGAGAGTATAGAAAAATTTGACATGTACGTACAAGTATAATGTAATCATCCATAAAAATAACGAACTACACAGTGGATCCAAAACTTCTTTACATGATACCCGCATTTTTATTCTAATAACAGATAACTTACTCACCCTCTTCGCCCTGCTACGTGTGGGCAGGTCGGAGGAGTGTTGAGATAAATCAGCAAACAGCATCAGTGTAGCAGATATGAGTGCCAAATACGAAACATTAGAAGAGCTACAAAACGGAATCGGATCATCGCTAGAATCAAAATTATGTAGTCTACACACATGTTACGACAAATACCTGTTACATGAGAACACGCAGAAGTTGCAAGAATCCATCAAGCCTACATTCAGCATCCATTGTCACTATATTATTTTACTTGCATGTTTTTCAAACTGTTTTTTTAGACTCCCCGTATACCTTCATGCATCTCTACAGAGACGCGCTCCCCTGTCACCAGTGAGGAAATCACCATCTGTTCTACCGCATCAAAGACATATTGTAAGTATGTTGCACTTTGTAACTTACATAACTCTCCGAAGAATACCTTGGCATGATGATTAGTGAAAATATCTCAGCAGAAGTAACATCAAAACAATGAAATAAGAAAATGTGTGTGTGAGGACGGGAGACTGACTTGTCGAGAAGGCAACAAGGGTGCACATACAGACAAAAGCAGAAAGTAATCGCTCGCTTCCATGTAGCCCCACACATTCAGCTGCAGTGTTGCATTCTGCTCATCAGTCTAAAATTGATGAAATAATTCAAATGAGCATCGTTTTAAGTCTGGTATGATAGATATGTTTTTAACTGATTCTGCCTGTTTTAAATCGTAATGAGATAAATAAATAGATAAACGACTCATTCATTCTACTAAAATCAAACAGCAATCGACCATATCATTAAAATTCGGAAAATTCAGTTCTTAAAACCAAGCCTCTTTAATGGTTACAAGCTTCCAATGGCGCATGCATTACACTCTTTAATGGAGTGGATTTATGAGAGATTCCACTCATACTGCTCGACCATATATATATATATATATATATATATATATATATATATATATATATATATATATATATATATATATATATATATATATATATACCTTTGTATTGCAACACTCCAAGAGCTAATGGCGCCTTCCCTCTGCCTTAAGAGGCGTGACGTCAGTAGAAATTTAAGAACCGAGACGCATTCTCTCTCTCTCTCTCTCTCTCTCTCTCTCTCTCTCTCTCTCTCTCTCTCTCTCTCTCTCTCTCTCTCTCTCTCTCTCTCTCTCTCTCTCTCTCTCTCTCTCTCTCTCTCTCTCTCTCACCTTATTTGTTAATCTATGCTGCTGCTGCTTTTCTCTGATTTCAGCAGGAAAAGAGTCACTGCTCCAGTTTCAACTGCTGATGGCGCGATACTTCAGACGAAAGCCAATGTCATTACTACCTTCATCAGAATAGAATACAACACGAAATATGTTGTTTTCAATCTTGTACATGCTGTGGTGGGCCGAGGGAGCGAAACCACACAGTTTGTCTCCACTGGAAAACAAAATAACTTGATGAAAGGGAAAGTGTGGGTGATTAAAATAGTGAGGATTGGCCATTAATCTTCTGGTAGACCCATTCTAATGTCAATAAAATGTTTTGATCGTACACAAATCTCATAGCAAAAATGTGTCCCAGTACTGAAGGGGTTAAAAACGTATTCATAATTATACAGTTATCACAATATTTAGTATGTTACATGCAGATGACGGAGATGTTGGCATCTTCTTACGTTGGTACAGCTGGATCCCATATTCTCACATAATCACAGCTGCACGAAGCACAATCCTCAATTCCGAAATATTCCCAGGAAAATTCTGGTTTTGTTCCCTCGGGCAGTCTCACTTCCCAGGAACAGAAGGTACGGTCAAGGTAGGGCGGAACTCTGGTTGGAGCTAAAGAGCCACTACTTCCGTACACAACTGGAATAATGGAAGAAAGTTATGCTAGTCAGTAGGCACACAGGGCCACGATGGATTCAAGGATATTTATTAGAAGTGTTGTTTAAACACACACACACACACACACACACACACACACACACACACACACACACACACACACACACACACACACACACACACACACACACACACACACACACACACACACACACACACACACACACACACACACACACACACACACACACACACACACACACACACACACACACACACACACACACACACACACACACACACACACACACACACACATAGACATACAAACACACACACACACACACACACACACACACACACACACACACACACACACACACACACACACACACACACCTGTGTCTACTCCGCATAGCCACGGATCAGCGTCATTGTGGAGAGTGTTTGCTCGTCCGCTATCTGTTGGTAGAGATATTGTGCTTTGATAGACGTTTTCTACTTTTTTTTATGTACGAGGCAAAACAGACCAAGGGCAACAAAAATTGTGATTATAAAAGGCCAGCTGAGATGTTAGTCCCCAAACAATTCAATAGAAATATATACGTCAGAAGGGAACTCCGAGGCTGGTATAGGAGTCATAATTCTTTTCAATTTTCAATTTTACGTGAAGAATCTATGCGTTGCTAGATGCAAGTAGTTTTGTGTGAAGGAAAAGAGTTTGTCTTTAAGAGGGCAGGCTATGACTGCCCCTTGTGTTGTGAGACACAAAGGAAATGTTCAGAGAGGTAACAACTAGCTTTAATGGTAAGTCCGCAGCACTCCCTGAGCCAGTGCTATTAGACCTTACTGGGTGTAACTATCGTTTTGACAGGTGTCTACTGCCTTTTCCTTTCGCAGCAAAAACATGTAAAAAACTCACTTTGTTGTTTAATTCTTACCCGGTTGTTCCTGGACAACGGCAGGAGTTCGGGTATTCACTGTTTGAAATTCATTGATTGCTTCATTGATCTTCTCCTGCAATTGATTTTCAGCATTCGAATACAAGTCTTGTATTTCGCTTATCGCATTATTCTTCATCATCTGCAACTCCTGCAACCAAGATTCACCTGCAAATCAGTTTAGCCAATCAATCAACAGGAAACAACATCGCTGCACGTATATCCACAGTATCTTTGTATTCCATTTCTGATTATGTCTAATTCAATTACTTACGTGAAACATGACTGGAAGAAGACTCATTCAACAATTTCAGTAAGGTTATTTGGTTGATCACAACGGACATTGCCAGGTCATACTGGTCAACGTTCAGAGCTGGGTAGTCCTGTTTGGCAAAGGTTGGGTATCCTTCCACTACCATCACCGCCACCATCACAGCCAAGAGGGAAAGGATTGGGGCAGCTTTCAAGTACATGACTCCTTACTTACTCTAGACTCTAGAGAGACTGCCGCCACCAGCAGCAGCGTCCGCTGTGAACTCCCAGGAGATGCCACTCACTACATTACGCTGCTATAATATTGCTGGTCCATTTATCATTATCATTTTTCCCGTTGTTGTTGTTGTTGTTGTTGTTGTTGTTAATACAAAAAAATAATGATATTGTTATTATCATTATTACTATTATTATTACTATTATTATTATTATTATTATTATTATTATTATTATTATTATTATTATTATTATTATTATTATTATTATTATTATTATTATTATTATTATTATTATTATTATTATTATTATTATTATTATTATTATTATTATTATTATTATTATTATTATTATTATTATTATTATTATTATTATTATTATTATTATATTATTATTATTATTATTATTATTATTATTATTATTATTATTATTATTATTATTATTGTTATTATTATTGCCATAATAAATATTACTGTTGTTAATGCTGTTGTTGTAATTGTTATTGTTATTGTGTGGCTACATTATGAAAAAAGATATAGCAAGAATAAGAAGGAACCTCCGGAAACGAACTGTTGAATTCTTATCTCCATCTAAAACAGCTGGGAAGTCAGGAGTTCTGAATCTTCTACGACAATTTTCCTTACACCGTCCTGCAGTTCCTAGATTTGTACCATGGCCTTATCGGTCAGTGTATGTGTGGGTTTGACATGTGGGACGCGGCTCCACTCATACCACAGAGAGGGAGAAAGAGAGGTCGGGTGAGAGTGTGTGTGTGTGTGTGTGTGTGTGTGTGTGTCTTTCAACCTATAATTGTCTCTCTCGAGCAGTAAATTAAAGCTGAGCAAGCCATTATGAAGAGCGGAAATATTCAAACTATCAATTTTCAAGCTCGACCGTTGTAACAAAAGGAACAAAAATACAATCATAAGGATCAGTAGCCAAGAGAGAACCAGAAAGGGTTCAAGCTTAAAAAAATTAGGTTTAAAGGAAAAGATGGGAAGGTATCTCCCTACTCCTCCTCATCCTGTTTCCCCACCCACCTTCAGGTTTAATGAGCTATTATTATTACTCTTTCTCCTCTTCCTCCTACCCATCTGTATCTTCTCTTCATCTTCATTTATTATTCTCCATCCTTTTCTTACCCGGTCTCCTTTTCTTTTCCCTCTCTCCATCTCCCATCTTCCCCGTCCCATCCTCCTCCTCCTCCTCCTCCTCCTCCCCTCCTCCTCCTCCTCCTCCTCCTCCTCCCCAGCTGATCAGCTTTAATTCCTCCTTCAATGTTGTCTTTCTATGCAATATTTACCAAGCAATACAGGAAAAAAAAGAGACAATATTTAGTTTAGTTTACCATTTCAATTCTTGTTTTCTATGTAATATTTACGAGGCGTCAGAGCAGGACAATATTTACTTTAGTTTCCCTTTTAAAACTTTTACATGGAGCAATTAACAGTAATGCAAGCAATATTTGGAGTATTCTTAAGGGTTTACAAGACGGAATGACATAAAAGAGAGTACATTTAGACATATATCTCAGAATGACCAACGATTAATGAAATGACACTGGATTTTAGGGGTGATTTAGTGATTGTAGTGACAGATTAACAGCATTTCAGCATTATTGACTGGAAAAAGACTCTGTTAAGGGTTCCCATTCAAGTAGCAAGAGTTTCTAGCGGCGTTTTAATGGTTCTAATCATATATAGAAGATTCATGCATTATGGAGAGGAGAAACATACTTTTGAAAGGGTTCTAGTTCAATCGTCACTGGTCTTAGGATCTTATGGTTCTAGTGACAGATGAATGTGGAATTCGCAGTATTTACTTAAAAAAAAAAAAGATCAGGTAGATATGACCTTACTGAGTGGAAGTGTGCGAGGCGAATTACGGGAGGAAGGTTTAAAAAAATCAATAAATAGTATATCAAGACAACTAATGATGCGCTACATGCACTCACAATGACAACTGATGGTCGTGTTTGTCCTGGCGTGGATATCAGTCCCATACACACACATACACCAGCGTGAGCAAAGATAACACACATATCACCATAGCGGAAGCCTGCAATCTATGAGGCAAACCCACATACTCACACATGTCACCTCATATCTTCCGTCCTCTCCAACAACTAGATTAAAACGGTACTGCTTTCCATCCCCGCCATTTCTCCTTCCACTCACTCTCTCTGATAACATATAACTCCAGAACCTCACGGCATATAGGTATCATTTCCTCTCACTCCTGACAGTGCGCCGAGAAGGGATGAAGGAGACAAGCAAAAAATGATATATAAGCATAATCCATCAACACACCATCTTAATTACGCTTCCACAGTGCCACTTTGCTTAATAAAATGATTATTAAATCCATGAATACGAGACAGATATGAATAATTATACAGTAGAGAGGTGTGCCCTTCCTTCTCGCCTTGCACAACACGCCACGGTGACGGGCTAAGCAGATTACGAAGAAAATCTAACATAACGACAGAATCACAACACCAACGGACACAAACCCACAAAACACACAAAAACACCAAAAAAACACGTCAAAAAACCGTCAAAACCTCAGAAGACTCCAGAACACCTTGCTGCTCTCTTATCAGAGGGAAGCAGTCCTGTCCAGTCACGAATCAAAATAAATTTACTAATATCTCCATAAATATATAACAATACATAACACAGATGAATACTTTCGCACACAATTGTTCTGCCTTACCTTCCCTTGCTTCTCACAACATGGTAGACTGAGACGATACATGGTTCACGAAGAAAATGTAGAAATAAGATATATCCGAAGACTTAATGATAAGGTTGGTCTCCTCCCCGCCATGACAACTTGTGTAACGCTAAAACAATAAAAACACAGCTTAGTAAATACATAATAAAAGCTCTCAATTTTTCACACAGCTGTTTTTACCTTTTTTTTCTTTATTTATACCTTGTGGGTTTTTCATGGGAACTTATGGGTTAAAGAGGGTACTTTTTTGGGGTACCTCCTATCTCAAAGCCCACCGGCTTGGAAATCCTTGCTCCGAGTGAGGAAGCCAGCCTACACTCGGACCGTGGACAGGATTCGAACCCACGCGCTTGGAGACCCTCGGACCCCCAATGCATGCATGGTTCCACTGTACCACGGCGGCCCCATGTACGTCCTTGTTTCTTCTTCCTCCTCACAACACATTATGATGAACGAATGGCTGTAATGGTAAAAATTTAGTCCTAAATCCAAGTCCCGGTCTTAGTCTAGATATGCTGAGAGGAATTAAATAGCCACAGTATGAAATGTTGTAAGAGCAAAACCGTAAAATCTTGTATTTCTCAATTTTTAGTAAATAGTGGAATCTTTTTACATTTTCTTTTAATGAAATAAAAAAAAAAATTATATATATCACATATTTTGTAAAGATATGAGCGCATAAATTTGTGTGTATGTATAAGAAAATTCCATCAAGCGCAATGCGTATGTAATCTGTCTCAATGTTTACGGCCTTAAGCCCAGCTGGGATGAACTGACCTGCTCCTCCCACTAAGTAGAGGCTCATTTCCTTCCCTTATTTCATTGGTAGAGAGGAGATGATGATCCCTAAGGCTTAAAAGAGCCAATACATGCAGAAAACCCAGCTAGATCCATGGCAAGACTTTCCTTTCTCATACAGTCAGTGTTATGAGGAATCATGCGCATGTAGTTTGATTGGTTTCAACATACGGTATAAAAAAGCTGCATGGGGTCCTATTATAATGAAGATAGATGAGGCACACCAAAAACAGGACACAGCAAAATCCAAGGTAATAGCTGCTGGAGAGCTGCACTCCCTATTGGCTAAATAACACTGTATTCAATACTTTAATTACTAGCGTCGGCGCATCACTTGTTCCCGTGCAGCTCTCCAAACTCTTCCACATTCTTCCGCCAAGTCTGTCACAAGTAACGCTTCTGCAGGTGTAGTAGGTCTATTTTATCAAAAAGTTTGGTCTCTCATGTCATCTAGAAAATCATTAAGGTGCTGATAAATTTTAAGTAGGCATGCTTGGGCTTTTGGCGGTCAGCCATCTTTATTAAATGGATCTCAACGTAAATCTTAAAGATAATCCACCACCGGACGTGTTTCAAATCTAAGACCAATTCTAAAGCCGATTCGGGAGTTTAAGATAAAAATTAGGACAAAAATTTGTCACAGACAAATTTCCATTTTTGTGAATCCCTCCCCTGACGCCGTAGTGTTTACATTCCTTCTCTCCCAAATGATGTGAATTATCAGTCTTTTCTTCACTAACCTTTACTTTCAACGCTTACAATTGATTAACGTTATTCATTATTGTCTTAGGTGCATGAGAATGTGTACGTGCAATGTATATGATTTATTTCTTTTAATTTGTTTAATTGAAGCTTGTAGTCTACCCCAGGTTCTTTTTGTATAAAATTGTCTTGTGCTTTTGTTTATGCATCACTTCTTTTGGTAAAGCATTTTTTATCTATTATTTTATTTGAGGAACTAATTCTGCACATTCATATTTTCTCTTGTCTCCTTTAAAGGTTGGTGTAACCTCTTCTCTATCTAAAAATTCCTTTCCTGAAAGACATCTATATCTACCTCACCTTTTTCTATTATTTTAATTGACTCAAGGCTCTGTATAGCGTCAAGTATTGGCACTTAAGGACATTCCATATGCGTTCATGAACATAGGAAGCTATCAAACATTTCTTTAAAGACTAACTGTAGAGGAATAATAATGCCACATATGCAAACCCTTACGTACAGTAACATGGCTCCCCTAAACTGTGTAACAATTTACCTTAAATTTAACAATAATATTAACTTTAGATCCAGTATTGGGATACAATAATTACTTTGTTATACCTGGGCCGAATGTTCGAACGCTCGTAGCAGCTGGTACGTAGCAGCTCTAAGGTTACCGTAACCCTTCCTTAACTCGCCTAAGGAGTTATGTTTACGGTGTTCGGATCACCATCTTCGCTCGTAGTGGTAAGATTATTGAGGAGCACCCTTAAACTGGTCGTAGGGTTGTGTGCTGGACATTTCTCCACTATTCAGACCTTACATAGTACGTGTATGGTATCTTGTTTGTTTATCATTCTTCCATATATATATATATATATATATATATATATATATATATATATATATATATATATATATATATATATATATATATATATATATATATATATATATATATATATATATATATATATATATATATATATATATATATATATATATATATATATATATATATATATATATATATATATATATATATATTTTTTTTCCAGGTGGGCAGCTTTGATTATTTATAACACTGGCGCCTCGGACATGAGGACATGAGAATGCATGTATTTGTTGATGTTTTCACAGCGAAACATCATTGGCTATCACTTTCAAATGCTAATGATACAATTCTGATTGAGCAAACTGCAGTGAGTTGTGTCCCCATCCTGGACAGTGGGACGGAACGAACCGAGGCTAACGGCCACATAATCGTGAGATAGGAGCATCCAGAAGGTCTTTTGAAAATACATTTTAGTGGTAATAGAAGCCCACGATAGAAAGTGGCAGGTGTGTGAGGGTGTTTGAGATCTTAGTGGCGGAGAGCTATGATATTTTGAACATCCGGCCCCAAAACATCAGTGACTGGGAAATTATGTTACCTCTACAGTAATCCACTGAACGGAGAAGGGCACCTGTAGAAAATTGCAAATGGTAGGGATATAGTTAAGGGGACAGTGAATGTGGTAAGTGAGGGAAATTCAGCATGTGTTAAGATGTGGGTAA
>NC_059297.1:25574189-25584189 GCF_017591435.1 Portunus trituberculatus
AAGAAGAAAAACGAGAAAAGAAGGAACTGAGATGGCAAAAAAAGAAAGAAAAAATATGCGAGTGAAAGAGGAGGAAGGGAAATCACAGATATAGAAAGAAGACGAGATAAAACATATAGAGAAGGAGGAAGAGACAAAAGAGAAAGAGGAATGCAGAGTAATTAGGACATGAGAATGGAAATTATGAGAGAATATTTCAAGGAAGAATGAAGGAGGAGATAGCGAGGAGGGAGAAGGGAGGAGGGAAAGCTGAGAAAGGGAGAAGTGAAGGGAATAAGGGGGAAGGAATGGAGGGAAGAGGTGAGCGGTGAGGAGAAGAGGGAGTCAAGAGGAAGAAGGGAGATGGGGAGGAGGGGAAGGGGAAGTAGGGGTTGAGGGTCCCTCTACGTAAGACCGCCAAAAATATCATGGCCAGTCGGCTACCCTCGTCATTCACCTCTCTCTCTCTCTCTCTCTCTCTCTCTCTCTCTCTCTCTCTCTCTCTCTCTCTTCTAATCATTTAATATTTATGCTCAGCTCTTTTTTCATCATTATCATCATCATCATCATTATCAGCAGCAACTACAACAACAACAACAACAACAACAACAACAACAACAAAAGCAACATCTTCTCTTCCTTCCTCTTACATCTTTCCCTTCCCACGCTTTACCGATACATCTATCCCTCCTCCTCCTCCTCCTCCTCCTCTTGCTGCTCATCTTGCTGCTCCCTCACACGCCCACACAGTCTGGCCCTATAATGGAAGGCCCTTGAGGTGTGTTGGGACGGGCAGCAGGGCCTCTCGTGATTGGCTGTCTGGCTCCTCCCGACACTCACACCTCATTGGCTATTCACTATTGACACTCGACCCTCATTGGTCCATCGTTTGCTATCATTCTAGATATCCGATTAGACGTTATTCTTATTTATTTGGTTTCTTTATAATTTTTTTTTTTTTTATGTAAGAGGGGAAAGCCGGCCATAGGGTTAAACAAAAAGGCCTACTTATTTGTCAGTTCTCGTGCAGGTCTGAGAGAGTTAGGTAAAAGGAAGGGATAAATGTTTTGAAGTCTCCCTCTTAAGTGAGTTATAGGATATTATAAGTGCTTAAAGTTGTTTTTTCTAAGTGTGGTGTTGTATGCATTAGTAAGGAGTAAAAAGGGTATGATTGAAGATTCTTAGTGTTATAAGTGCTTAGATTTTTTTTTTTTTTTTCTGTGTGTGTGTTGTGTGTTTGGTAAGGTGTAGATACTGTATGATTGAAGATTCTTAGTAATGTGTTAAGAGTTTTTGTTTTCCTAAGTGTGTGTGTTGTGTGTGTGGTAACGAGTAGATAAGGTATGATTGAAGCTTCTTAATATACTTTTACAGTATGCTCTGTGTTCTATCCATGCGCAACGATCTGGCGACACACATTTCACTTTGTATAGGAGAAAAATTTTTTGGGGGTGACTAAATTAAATCAAAGAGTCAAGTCAGTCAGTGTGTCATAGGGCTGTTTTCTTTCTTCTTTTTATACCTTGTGGGCTTTTCACGGGAATTTATGGGCTAAAGGGCATACTTTTTGGGGTGTCTCTTATCTCAAAGCCCACCCGCTAGGAAACCGTTGCCCCGAGTGAGGAAGCCCAACCTATACTCGGACCGTGGACAGGATTCGAACCCGTGCGCTTGGAGACCCCTCGGACCCCAAAGCACGCATGGTTTCTTTTTTTGTACAACCATTCTTCCTGACTGACCGATTTGTATGTTATTTTACACTTATTTGTGCCGGTAATGTTTTTACTATATAGTCTCGAATTGATGTTTTTAAAGGTTCGTTTCTTTATTATTTCCATGGATTCTTATTAGCATTTGTTATTATTTTCCACTTTGGCCATTAATCGTGATACTTTTTTCAGAAGAAGTCAAATTTTCATATTTTCTTATTTTTCATTAGTTTAGATATAATTCATTCATTCTGATTATTATTATTGTTATTGTTATTATTATTATTATTACTATTATTATTATTATTATTGCTTTCATTATTTTCTAGGGCGATACTTGATTGAACAACTTCCCCCAAAAAAAAAAAACAGCGTTACTTTCATATTGACATCACTTTACTAGTTACCTTCAAACTATTTTTTTTTTTTTTCACAAACTGACGCGGACCGAATCTTACTGAACTTAACCATTTCCTTTTAACTAATACCCATACATCAACCATTTCCATCCCACACACGTCTACTCAGTGCTCCTTTTACCGAACCACCTGTCTGTATTTCATTTTCGTGCATACAAGGAGAGAGAGAGAGAGAGAGAGAGAGAGAGAGAGAGAGAGAGAGAGAGAGAGAGAGAGAGAGAGAGAGAAGGAGAGAGGGCGAGGAAGGTGAACTGAAGGAAAAGGGGAGAAAAGGGGGAGTCACGGTGGGAGAAAAGGTGGGGGAGGGCATTTTTCCGTGATCCGTGTGGGGATGAGGTGTTGGGGGTGTTGGGGAGGGGGCGTGGGCTGGCAGGAGACGAGCCGGTGGGGGCGGGCGGGCGGGCGGGCGGTGCTGGAGGTTTCGCGTCGTCAGTGTCTATTTCTTGTCTTGGCTTGGGATGGGAATAGTTACGGGGACTCAAGTATAGCTCTCTCTCTCTCTCTCTCTCTCTCTCTCTCTCTCTCTCTCTCTCTCTCTCTCTCTCTCTCTCTCTCTCTCTCTCTCTCTCTCTCTCTCTCTCTCTCTCTCTCTCTCTCTCTCTCTCTGCGGAAGTAAATACGAGACACTCTTATCAACTCCGCAAAAATCTTACTACTATTTAATATTTGGTTTGCACTGAGCTAAACGCGCGGCAGGACTCTAGCGTGTCTTGAGCTGGCTGGATGGGAAAGGGGAGAAGGCAGAAAGCACGAAGGCAACGGTGCGTGTGTCGGGAGTGATGGAGGTTGTGTTGGGGAAGCAGGGAGAGGGTAGGTGTAAGGATTTCGAGGTAGGAGAGTCGGGGAGAAAGGACTGGTGGGAGAGGTGATGCAGGGAGACTATTGGGTTGATGGAGTGTCTGATCAAGTGTTCGTAGCGGACCGGCTCCTCCTCTCTTGTCCCAATTCGATTCACGTCACTGGTTAACGGGTTAATGTCGCCCGGCCCGTCATCCCCTGTCCATGCAAGGCTATCTGAACCAAGTTAAGTGTAAGTTCAAATTGGTTTACACTACAAACTGGCCTTACACTTTTTGTCAATGTACTTGCACGACTTATTTGTTTGGTCAGCTGGGTTTGATTAAGCGGAGAGCATGGAAGATGACAGACGCCGAGGAGACCCTTATGTGTGTGTGTGTGTGTGTGTGTGTGTGTGTGTGTGTGTGTGTGTGTGTGTGTGATTCACCACCACGGTCGCCTGCTGGTCACCCAGCCAGTCTTCCCCATCACGGAGCGAGCTCAGAGCTCATAGACCGATCTTCGGGTAGGACTAAGACCACAACACACTCTCCACACAGGGAAAGCGAGGCCACAACCCCTCGAGTTACATCCCGTACCTATTTACTGCTAGGTAAACAGGGGCTACACATTAAGAGGCTTGCCCATTTGTGTGTGTGTGTGTGTGTGTGTGTGTGTGTGTGTGTGTGTGTGTGTGTGTGTGTGTGTGTGTGTGTGTGTGTGTGTGTGTGTGTGTGTTGTTCCACACTCCACCAGCTCGTCAGGGTCAAGTTATTCTTTGCCCCAGTCAGACCGTCAGCCGCTGGTGGCGCCCAATTCTGGCGGGTCACGGGCAGTGCCAACACCTCCTTCCCTGCTCTGCCCCGCTCCGCCCCGCCCCACCACATCTCGCCCCCACCCGGCACCGGGATGGCCTTTATAATGAACTTGTTGTGTGACCCTTTAGGCGTGCATGGATGACTCATAATGTGGTGTAGGAGTACATGTTTACTGGTTCAAGGCACTCCCCAACCCCTGCATCACACAGCACAGGCAGGATCAAGGCAGGAAATGCTCATCCTGACACCCCGCCTCATGTCTCGCCACTGTTCTCCTCTGCCTTGTATTCTACGGTTTTCATTCGAATATAGATATGGGTGTTGGAAAGTTGGTCGTCACTCAGCGAGAGTGGCAGCACCACCACCACCAACACCACCACCACCACCACCTCCTGTCAGGCAGTGGGCGGGGTATTTATGAAGCCTGACTCACCCGACAAGCATTAATTATTTTCCCTATTATAAACTGTATGCATTGTTGGCTTTGTACATAGACTACAATAACATTTGGTATCAGTGTATGGTCTTCATTATAGGATGTTAACTTTTCTTTTGTTTCACTAGTGTCAAGGTCGCAGGCTATTGGTTCAGCTGCAGTGAGTATATATTGTTACATTACATAAGTTATGTAAGTCACATTCATATAATTGAAAAATGCCCATCCTCTCAGGTGCAAGACATCAGCCTTTATGGCCGCTATATCACCCCTTGCTTTGCTTTCTTCTCATTCGTTCTCCCAAACAACATATATGTAGGTACGGTGTATTTATCACACCTGAGCCCGAGCGCCGCCCCAGGTGGTGCCGTCAACACCTCCGTCATGGGTCTTTACTGGGCACGTCGCCCCGCCTGCAGGAAGCCTGATGGCAGACGGTGCACAGGCATCCCTGTGTTCCCTCTCAACCCGTCAGAGGGCTGGGCCGCGTCACATTGGTGAACACTAATGTTCGTTGTCGTTCCTTAACTCCTATGTGGCGCTCACTTCAGTGTGCTTTGATTTTCTTGTCTAGGGAGGTAAAGTCTTTCTTTATTTATTCTGGGTGGCACTTTTTAACACAGGTTTGAATGCTGATGGCAACCCTTTCACTTGAAAGTGAGACAAAAAGGAAGGAGTGCGAGGGCGGCACTGGGCAGACCATGAAGGAGGCGTGACACATTCCCTGCTACGGTGACGCTTTCACTCGCGTCCCACACGCCTGTCAGAGGGTGACACACTAACACTTACTTTTTCTTTTTCTTCAATAAAGTGTTGTCCAACGCTAAGAGCGTCACGCCTCAAAAATGCACGTGGGCAGGCCATGGCGGAACAGTTCCCTCCAGTGTCTGACAATCACCTTCACAGCCTCCTCACTCAGGCCGCCTCATCTCGTGTCTCGGGACAGAAAAAAGAAACTTTACGCTCATCCATCCTAATCATCTCAAGAGGCACGAGTTTCACGCTTTGTGTGCACGATGAAGGAGTGTCTGTCATTGATGTATGAAGAAAGTAAAGTGAACAATCATTCAAGTAGACAGCCAAAGTACTAAATATCAAAACAACATTTTAAGAATTTGATGGTAGGAGTGTTGTAGATTGCTTTGCTGTTGATCGATCACACTGAGTAATGAGGCGTAATTGAATGAAACAAACTTAGAAGCCCCACAATCCCACCAGTAGGGAGGCCGCTCCTGCTGCTCCTGCTGCTCCATTGCTGAAGCGATGGGCTTTCATGCTCGGAGTGTCGGATCGGCACGGCGCCTCTCTCTCTCCCGAAGCTCAGATTTATGTAGGCCTTCAGATCAATGGCTTAGTACTTCAGCATAGTGAGTGTGCTGTGGTCACACTGTAGCTTGAGGTGATACAAGTAGGAGCGCCGAACATAACTTGAGGAGATACAGTAAGAGTTTTAATTAGAATTTCGCTACATTGAAGTAGTGTATTGTCTTTGTAACCATCTACACGAAAGAAATGTATATAAAAGATTGAATTTTGCAATTTTAGCCTCTACAATGTTTAAAGGTGACTGTAGAACAAGAAAAGACGTCTCGCAGTGGTTACTATAGTTGAGGGAAGATGTGCAGAGTAGCAATGAAAGGATTGACATGAATAATAAAGATGAGAAATAGAAAAAAAACTCGACCCTCTCGGTTGTGAGCCGAGAGTGCTAACCACTAAACTACACGGTGTGTGTGTGTGTGTGTGTGTGTGTGTGTGTGTGTGTGTGTGTGTGTGTGTGTGTGTGTGTGTGTGTGTGTGTGTGTGTGTGTGTGTGTAAAATTGTCGCTTACACATGGGAAATAAGTAGTGGAGCAAAATAATACTCTCTCTCTCTCTCTCTCTCTCTCTCTCTCTCTCTCTCTCTCTCTCTCTCTAGCACTAAAGATAAAGATCAAAACGGGAAAACAAAACAACAACCTTCCAGAGATAGCGTGTACGGTGTATGGTGTGAAAGGAAGAGAGAGAGAGAGAGAGAGAGAGAGTGGAGGCGTGGAGGAAGGAAATGAAGTAACTGCTACCTTTTGTGTGTGTGAAGGACTGTTTTTCTTTCATTCCACTCTTCCTTTCACTACAATTTGATCTATTTATTCTTTTTAATCCACGGAGATCAGAACGGGATTTTTTTAAGGAAGAAGCTGCACTATAGAGACTGTTGTTGGTGACGAGTGGACGAGTTTATTGACAGCTGGTGGTTAATTGTTTAAGACATGCACGTCGATCTATTCCTTCTTCTTCTTCTTCTTCTTCTTCTTCTTCTTCTTCTTCTTCTTCTTCTTCCTTTTGCTCTTGTTCTTCTTGTTCTTGTTCTTGTTCTTCATCATCCTCATCATCGTTTTTCTTCTTCATCTTCTTCTTCTCTTCTTCTTCTTCTTTTTCTTCTTTTACTTCTTCATCCTCATTATCATTTTCTTCTTCTTCTTCTTCTTCTTCTTCTTCTTCTTCTTCTTCTTCTTCTTCTTCTTCTTCTTCTTCTTCTTCTTCTTCTTCTTCTTCTTCCTTCTTCTCCTCCTCCTCCTCCTCCTCCTCCTCCTCCTCCTCCTCCTCCTCCTCCTCCTCCTCCTCCTCCTCCTCCTCCTCCTTCCTTTTTTGCTGTCACTCTTGTTGTTGTTGTTGTTGTTGTTGTTGTTGTTGTTGTTGTTGTTGTTGTTGTTGTTGATGTTGTTGTCGTTGTTGTAGAGAAATTTTTCCACTCTTCCATACCTACGAAGGATCGTATACTTTAAAACACTTCTCTTCTCACCTCCATTATTTTCAAGAGCTCTAGTTGGATTTCTATTGGTTTTCAAGTGTTTATAAGGGGTTCCAGCAACGGATCAAGGACAACTTTTACTGAATTAACCGAAGAAACACTCCTAAAATAAGAACCCAATTAATAATCTACATGGCCTTTGAAAATAGTCGTGGTGACAGAATCAAGCGGTTTTCAAGTGTTTTTAAGGGATTGAATACAATTTTTTACGTAATTAACTGAAGAAATACCTTTTAGAACCCGGTTAATAATTTGGCTTTGAAAATACTCACTTCTGTTTCCAAGATTTTTTAATTTTTTTATGGATTTCAGTAACAGATTAACAACATTTCTACGTCATGAACTACAGAAACACCCTTAAGAATCCGGTTAATAATTCATGTAACCTTTGAAAATAGCAAAGTGTTTTAACGTTTTAGAATACAAACCTAATATTTCTTCACACACACACACACACACACACACACACACACACACACACACACACACACACACACACACACCTACACTACACCCACCACTCCATCAGTACTCGGAAATGACGTCGCAGCGAAGTCTGTCAACAACCCGTTTCCCGCCGGGCACTCTACGATTACGAAATTCTGGGCTAAGTTGACCTCATTTTCCCACCAGTCTTCCCGTCCGCCGCCGCGTCTCCTTCTTCTTCTTCTTCTTCTTCTTCTTCTTCTTCTTCTTCTTCTTCTTCTTCTTATTATTATTATTATTATTATTATTATTATTATTATTATTATTTTCATTCTTCTTTTAATTTTGCTTTCTTTAATTTTTTCTCTTCTTCTTCTTCTTTTACTTTTTTTCGTTTTCTTCTTCTACTTCTTCTTCTTCTTCTTCTTCTTCTTTATGAATCAAGAGGCTAAATGAACAAAGCAGATTTTCAAAGAGTCATCCAATAAACTAACAACAAGTTCGACTCTAAGATTGGTATAAAAATTGTGCAAAAAAAAAAAAAAAAAGCAAAAACACAAAAACGAACTAATTTGGCAGTAGCTAAAGAACTCTCTCTCTCTCTCTCTCTCTCTCTCTCTCTCTCTCTCTCTCTCTTCTCTTTCATCCTCGTCTTGTTCTTGTTCTTGTTCTTGCTCTTCTTTCTTCTCTCCTTTCTTTCTTTCTTTCTTCCTTCCTTTCTTCTTCTTCTTCTTCTTCTTCTTCTTCTTCCTCTTCGTCATTATTATTTTTATTATCATTACTATTATTATCATTATTATTATTATTATTATTATTATTATTATTATCAGTAATATCACTACTATCATTATTGCTATTATTGCTTGCTATCTATCTATCATTGGACTGTATTTGCCATTATTGTTTGACTGTCGAATGTTAGACTGAGAAATCACTGGGTGTACCGTTGGTGTACCGTTGATATTACTCCTGTGATGAGCAACGTGTCTGCTAGGGGGCCATTAACAGCGCGGCAGACTAGGCTATATCATTTTTATTTATGATGCTAGTTTTGTAACATCTTGGAAATAAAATGTTATCAAGCAATCAAATAATCAGTCTCCTCCTCCTCCTCCTCCTCCTCCTCCTCCTCCTAGTGAAAGGCGACCATGAGGAAGAGAGTAAGGAATGACTATCTTCTTCCTCTTCCTTCGTATTGTCTTGCTACCCTCCTTCCTTCTTCTTCCTCCCCTCTCTTCCTTCCTTCTTGTTTTGGGGTTCTGGGTGTCAATGGATGGGTTGGTTTTATGACATTTATCTATTATTGTCTTTTTGTGTATTCATTATCATTTGCATTATTTCTTCTGGCTTTTTTTTCTTCTTTTTTCTGTCTTTCTTTCTTGTTTGAGTTTTTGTTCGTATTTTTAACTTATTTTTTTTCTTCCATCTTTTATTCCTTCCTTCTTTTCTTTTCATCTTTTCTTTTCCTCTTTAATTATATTTACTTTTTCTTAATTTTCTTTCGTTTTTCTTTTTTTTTCTTACATTCGTTAATTTAACTTTTCATTTATTCATTCATTCACATTTTTATTCCTTTTTCCTCTCTTTCCTTCTTTTGTATCGAGTATCTGTGTATGAATGAATATATGTCTTTCCTTCATTTATTTCCCTATCTACATAATATCTTTTCCTTAAACAGAGACCAGCTTTTATTGACCACTACTGTCATAAATAACTTTTAAGGAGATGGACATTAAAAAAACAAACGTTGGAAGAAATAAACGTTCCGGAAGGAAGAAATAAAAACAACAGCATCGCGAACGTCTGAAGTGAAAGGAAATTACCGTTTTCTTTCCTTTTTAACGGGAAGACTACAACAATCCACCAACTCCGCTGCCCACCGCTCCTTCTGTCCATAATAATAGCCTTCATGTTATTTCGCAAGTATAAACAAGCGATTTGAGTGGGTGGGATGGGGTGTCCAGTTACTTAAACACACACACACACACACACACACACACTGAAGGGCCAAGCCAACCTGAGTGGGCGGGGTTGGGTCTGTTGGATGAAAAATGAAAACAAGACCTAGTAGTAACGAATTCTCTCTCTCTCTCTCTCTCTCTCTCTCTCTCTCTCTCTCTCGTGCATCTCACAAGAATTTTTCCTCTATTATGTCATCACGTCATCATAAGCTTCCGTGGCTGACGTGAAGAGAGTAAATAAAATAAAATAAAATGAGAGAGAGAGAGAGAGAGAGAGAGAGAGAGAGAGAGAGAGAGAGAGAGAGAGACCCGGAAAAAAATCGTTACTTTCCTTGCTCTGTTAATGATATCGCACATGATAAGGGAACGCTGAAAGGATAGAAGAGGTCCGGCTTCGTACGTCTGGCATGCATGGCTTCCCTGTCTTTATTTCGGGAGAAGGGGGAACAATCGATATTTTCGTACAACTGATGGATTTATCTCCAATTTTGGACAGAGTGGGGGCTGAAAGTGCATCAAATACTTATCAACGCGGGCGAAGAAATGCGTATGATTATTTGTCTTCGTAATGTATGCATGGTTAGGTTGCCAGGCGCTTATTTAGTATACTCCTGCATATCTGACGCAATATCCATTTCAATACACCTTCGGGGTGTTGCTTAAGAGGGCCCATAAAAGATGACG
>NC_059297.1:25589189-25591689 GCF_017591435.1 Portunus trituberculatus
GGCGTCTCGCTCTCTCTCTCTCTCTCTCTCTCTCTCTCTCTCTCTCTCTCTCTCTCTCTCTCTGACAAAGTGACACCATAATGTTTTGCGTCTTTGTGTGTGTGTGTGTGTGTGTGCTACAGGAGTCATTATGTACATATTTTTTTTTCGTGTGTGTGTGTGTGTGTGTGTGTGTCAATAACTAGCGTGTGTTCAGTGTACTTACATTGTCTTCTTGCCTCAGTGCATTGTTAGTCATTGTCACTTGTTTGCTGCTTTGGTGTTGTTATTGTTCTTGATATAGTTGTTGTTGTTGTTTTAGTGGCATAGCAGCCCTTACATTCAAATCCTGTAGCTATGAAGGAGGAAGAGAAGAAGAAGGGTGATGGGGAGGAGGAGGAGGAGGAGGAGAAGGATGGGGAGGAGTAGGAGGAGGAATTCGTGAGAGGCCCCTTCGGTACCTACACCCACCAACCATCCCTCCCCGCCCCGCCCCTCCCCTCCTTCACGACTCCTCAAGGGGGCAGGCTGGGGTTTACGGGGCAGGGGAGGGGGAAGGTCACGCCACGGTCCTAGTCTTGGTTTGGATGGGGCGGGGCACTGCGGGGCAAGACAGAGAGGGACCTGTTGATTGTGTTTGGGGCGTGGCGCAGAGAGAGAGAGAGAGAGAGAGAGATGGGGGGGATAGGTGAACGTACTGCATATGATTGAAATGAGTTACGCTAATATGTATGTGTATGATAATAAAGACATTGTAAGAGAGGGAGAGGGAGGTTAAGTGTGCGTGTGTGTTTGTCCAAGTAGCTTTAGAACAGGTGTGTCTGAGGACCGGAGGTGTGGCTGATAACCTCCGGAAACTGAGGAGGAGGAGGAGGAGGAAGAAGGGGAAGCAGGTGGTAGTAGTGGAGGTGGTGGTGGTTGTGGTGGCCATCTCTTAGGACTAAACTCTCATCATCTTACTCGCTTTGTTCTGTCATCACTACTATTTTCAAAGGCTACAATGGTAATATACTGTTAGCAAGTCCCTTATGTATCTATTTCTAAATGCTGCACACTCTTAACTACAGTTTTCAAACGCAACAAAGAAAATAAGGGGATTTTCAGAAGTGTTTTTATTCATTGCTCTTTTATCAGTATTTTGAAGCGCTACAGAGACAATGGCGTGGTTCTCGTAAGTGTTTTTGCGTACTGATAATGCAATGCCTGGGTACACTACGACTAGAACCAGGAAAACACTTCATTACAGCCATCTCAACCCACTATAGTTTGCGGTAATGGCATGTATCTATTTCTAAACACATTGCTCTCTCATCCCAGTACTTTGAAAATGCTACAGACTCATAGAGGTAATTAATTGTACATATTTTCAAGGGTAAACTATAACTACAGCCAGAAATCACCCCATCACAACCATCGCAATCTCAGGATGTGTATCTAATTCTAAACACATTGCTCTCTCATTCGCAGTACTTGGAAATGCCAGAGATGATTAGTTGTACAGGTTTTCAAGAGTAAACTACAACTGCAACCAGAAAATCACCCGTCACAACCATCTCTCCCTCAAACATAAAAGTAACTAAATTCTTGACGGTTCTATTTCTATCAGCAGTATTTTGAAAGGTTACGAGAATTATTATGCAGATTCTTATGGGGTGTTTTGGCCCATTGACAGTATAACCCTAGCCAAATTATCACTAAATTCACGAAAACTTTCTAAACACCAATAAAATCCAAGAGTCTATTCCCTTTACATCAAAAATTATATATAGATTCTCAAGGATATTTTTGTTGGCTAGCTAGCAAACGAAAAAAAAAAAAAAGACTGGAACTGGCAGAGAGATAGAGAGAGTTGATAATTGGGAATCTTACTTATCACTTTCCTTAATGGTTATACAGGGCCTTGCTAATCTGCCACTAGAAGGATGAAAAATAGAAAGAGAAGAAGAAAATACCAGTTGTTTCACCATGATGCATACTTAATAGCTGTCAAAGAGATAAGACAATAGAAAACAATGAAGAATGGTGACGAGAGAGAGAGAGAGAGAGAGAGAGAGAGAGAGAGAAAATATCAGACACAAAAAAAAAAAATAAAACTAACGGTATTAATGAGAATATTCAATGTTGATGACAGAGAAGAAGTAAGAAGAATATTAAGACAATGGTGATGGTGGTGGTGGTGGTGGTGGTGGCGTGTGTATTCCGACTTTTGGATGATCTGGGGTAGGCGTGGGGGCGTGGCTGGCGATAGGGTGAGGAGGCGCTGGAGAGGGTGGAAGGGTAGGAGGGAGGGGCAACTGCACGCCATACACAACGGGGGTCGAATTAGTGGGAGTTGTATTGGTGGGGGCGGGGTTGGGAATGGGAGGGGTAGCCTTGGGGGAGAGTTTGGGGAGAGGGAAGGAGCAGCGGGCCGTTTAATATGAGGGAGGAAAAGGGGACTGGTAGTTGTGTGTGCAAATTTATTTCTCTTCCCTCTCTCTCTCTCTCTCTCTCTCTCTCTCTCTCTCTCTCTCTCTCTCTC
>NC_059297.1:25604189-25609189 GCF_017591435.1 Portunus trituberculatus
CTTGAACTCTCACTCTTAATCAGGAATCTTGGTGGGGGTTTCTTCACTCTCGCCCTTTAATATTATGCTCCCTTTAATTGCCTCCCTTTTAAGCCCTTGAGTACCGTGACGCCTTTCTATATTCGTTCTCTTTGCTATGTGATGATTCTTTACAGCTTCAGAAACTCATGTGGTGGATTAAAATGGTGAATACTGTGGCCATTAGTCTTCTGAGATCCATAGACTCTTCCTGATGTCAATGAAATGGTCTAATTGTATATAAATCTCAAAGTAAAAATGTGTCACAGTATTGAAAGGGGTTAAATTGGTGTTTTTCGTCCATAATTAGGTTTTTTTTTTTAGAATTTTGTGCCCTTGAGTTGTGGGTGTTTTTCTGTGGTTGTACATTTAAAGGGTGGGTTATCTTTAAATTGCCAGCGTGATGGAATTTTCCTTCTTTCCCTTAAAGTGTTGCCTTTAAAGTTGTGTTCTCTTCAAACTTTAAACTGGGAAACTTTGAGGAATTGTATATCTTCTTAAGTCGTACCTCGGAAAATTGAGTTCCCCTTAGATAGTCAGCGTGAAGAAATTGTTCCATCTTTCCCTTAACTCTTCCCTTTAAAATTGTGTTCTTTAACTGGTAAACCTTAATAAAATTGCTGGTGTTTTCCTTAAATCGTACCACTAAAAATTAAGTTTCCTTTAACCCCTTCATTACAGGGACATACTTTTACCTTGAGATTTATTTAAGATTAGACCATTTTTATTGACATTAGAAAGGGTCTGTGGAGGTCAGAAGATTAATGGCCAGAGTCTTCACTACTTTAATCCCCGCACATAAGTTTCTGAATGTATGTAGAATCACCAAATGTAAGCAGCATGAATGTAGAAACGCGTCATGGTAGTGAAGGAATTAAATTGTCACCTTGAAGAAATTGCACCTATTTTGTACCTGAAGTTCCTAGGTACGTTAGAATTTGTCATCCTCTTATCTTCTAAACCTTGAACAATTGCAGCTACTTACCTGAACTCCTACCTTTAAAAGTGTGTTAAAATTGTATTCCCTTAAACTACCACCCTTGGAAAAAAAAAAAAGAAAAAAAAAAACTTACCCTTAATTGGTGTCCTTGAAATACCCTTCCTTTCTTTACCACCCTTAAAATTATATTCCTCCTTAACCACAACCCTTGAAATGGTCTCCCTGAATCACCCCCATTGAAGTAAAAGCCTTTAAACTACTACACTGAGATAAGAGTCCTTGTAACTAACTACCTCTCTTAACCTGTCTCCTTGAAATGTAGGTACTTCCCTTTTAATCAGCTGTCTGTGAAGGGAAGGTTGCATCTCGCCACTGTCTAATTTTAAGTATACGTGACTGGTTTGAGTGTATCTTAATTTGGCCCAACCGTGTCTGGCTTACTATGAGTGTGATGGAGTTAATTGATGTCTGACTTTACCTAATCCAGCCCAACCCAGCCAAGTCAAAAGTAACCTAGATCTGAACTATTTTGAGCCAATACAACACGGGTGGAACTACTGTAACTTGATCTTTACAAAGCTAATTAAATCCTAGCTAACTCTTTTGAAGGGAAGGATACGATTACATGGAAGTGTCGAGTTTAACCTTGGCTAACCTGTTCTAATTCGACTTAATTGAGCGTAACCTAATTTTGCTTAACATTTACTTACCTGAAGCTGGTTTAGCCTTAGCATTTGTCTTGACTTTAGCACAACTTAAGGTGATCTGAAGTAAGTCAACCTGATCTCTACCAGGGGAATTGAAACCAGTCCAGCTAAATTCAACCCAACTCAACTCAACTCAACTCAACCCAATCCAATCCAATCCAATCCAATCCAATCCAATCCAATCCAATCCAACCCTACCCTACCCTAGCGTAACTTAACTTACCCCAACCTAACCTAACCTAACCTAACTTAACCCAACGTAACATAACATGCGTGTACTAACCCAATTAATCTTAATCTAACCAGAAATAGCAAAATGTGTGTGTGTGTGTGTGTGTGTGTGTGTGTGTGTGTGTGTGTGTGTGTGTCCCAATTTTTTTATTTATTTTTCCTAGTGTAGTGTCCACAGCAAACACATTTTTGGCAGTGTCACCACAAGGCAATCTCTCTCTCTCTCTCTCTCTCTCTCTCTCTCTCTCTCTCTCTCTCTCTCTCTCTCTCTCTCCCCCTTGACCTACTATATATATTTATTGAGAGAAAGAGAGAGAGAGAGAGAGTGTTTGTGTGGGTATGCATAAAAGGTGAATGTATTTATGGATTCTAGGTTGACTCACGGCCTTTTCTACTGACAGAGAGAGAGAGAGAGAGAGAGAGAGAGAGAGAGAGTACTAGGAGATTACTCACAGATAAACGGGTTATTTATATTTCACTGTTAACATATTCGTTCCGGGAAATTTCGTACTCGGATCTCCTCCTCCTCCTCCTCCTCCTCCTCCTGTTGCGTGACCTGTTTCTCTTGGCACCTTCACCACCACCGCTACCTTCACCAGCTGTTTCCTTTCTCTCTCTCTCTCTCTCTCTCTCTCTCTCTCTCTCTCTCTCTCTCTCTCTCTCTCTCTCTCTCTCTCTCTCTCTCTCTCTCTCTCTCATTTTCAACCCTCCATTTTTGCATTATTGTCTTTTACTCTCTTTTCGTCCTTCTCTCCCTTCTCTCCTCTTCCTCTCCCCTTTTCGATTCCTCTCTCTTCCTCCCTCCCTCCCTCCGTCCGTCTCCTAATCTCTCATCCTCTTTCCCTCCCTCTCTCCCCTTTGTGAGTCACGGCTTTTCCCCTTCTCTCTCTCTCTCTCTCTCTCTCTCTCTCTCTCTCTCTCTCTCTCTCTCTCTCTCTCTCTCTCTCTCTCTCTCTCTCTCTCTCTCTCTCTGAAGAAGTGGATAAAGGACACAGCTTGGCGTGGGAAGAGAAGGAGTAGTAGGAGGAAGAGGAGAGGAGAGGAAGAAGAAGAGAAGAGAAAAGAAGGACAGAATATGGAAGATAGGAAAAGGAAATTATTGATATGCCGGTGTTGTTTACTGAAGAGGAGGAGGAGGAGGAGGAGAAGGAGGAGGGAGTAGTAAAAGACGAGGAGGCGGATGATGAGGAGGAGGAAGAGGGGAAGGAATTAATGACAAGAGAAGAAAGAGGGAGAGGAGGAAGGAGGAGGAGGAGGAGGAGGAGCTTAAAGACTGTTGGACATGGCTGATTGGAAGAGGAAAATTAGGTACTTAAGAAATGTAGTTTACTGAAGAAGAGGAGGAGGAGGAGGAGGAGGAGGTAAAAAAAAGATGAAGAGGAGGTGGAGGAGCAGAAAAGAAGGGTGTTTGCGCATGCTTGACTAGAAGAGGAAGGAAGATTCGATACTTATGAAATGTCTTGCACAGATGGTTTGAGTAAGGAAGGAGAGAAGAGCGAAGGAAAGAAGGAACTAACTGTAATATTGAATGAACAAGGAACTGGAATAAATATAGGAATAGAAACCGTATTTGGAATCAAGGAAGAAAGAAAGGGAGGGAGAGACAGTTTGCAGGGAATAGATGTGATATGAAAGGGAAAAATGACTAACAAGGACTAATGAGAGACAGGAATGAGTGAAGAGAATATATGAGTAGAAGTAAGAGTGGTGCAGATAACGCCTTGCTCTCTCAGACTCACCACGATGGTTCTCAAAGGCCGTAGGGAAACACTCGATTTATCACTTATCGTTAGTATATCTCAAACTTTTTTTCTCTCTCGTTTTCATGCAGGAGGGGGAGAAACTGGCCAAAGGCAACAGAAAGAGAATGCAAAAGGCGTACTTAATTGCCAGTTCCTGTGCATTTCTGTATGTGAGTTTGCTGAAAGAAAGGGATAAATGTCTTGAAACTTCCCTCTTAAATATATGCCATAGGAAGATGAAAATACAGAAGCAGGTAGGGCAGGGAGTTCCAGATTACCAGACTACGCTTCTAGACACTGAAGAATTAGAACTCGCCACCCACTCATATGACACCCAATAAGAATCATGCACTAAACATTTCATTGAACGTTAGGTGAAGCCGTAGCAAGTAAGCAACCAACTACGTACAGGATTAGCACCAAAGAAACATGCCATCACAAGTAAGCGTGTTAGTGTAGACAGCCATGCAGTGCTTCGTGCCTTCTTGACCCCTTCCCCCTATGCCTTACCAACCACCACCTCCACCACTACTACTACTACTACTACTACTACTACTACTATCTCCTCCTCCTCCACTACCACTATATTCACTAGTGATTTCATACAGCTTCAAAAACTTGTGTGACAATTAAAATAGTGAAGACTCTGGCCATTAATCTTCTGACCTCCATAGACCTTCCAAATGTCAATAAAATCGTCTCGTCGCGCCCAAAACTCAAGGTAGAAATGCGTCCCAGTACTGAAGGAGTTTAGCCTTTGTTTTTTTTCCTAGTTTGGTCTGGTGCTGTGTAGGTTTTTGGAGTGGTTTTGTGTTTTTAAGGGATTTTGTTGTCTATAGATGTGATGTTGAGGAAGTGTTGTGTGGGGAGGTTCAAGTTTTTGCTGTGGTGTCACGAAAGGATGGGGAGGGTCTTCTTCTTCTTCTTCTTCTTCTTCTTCTTCTTCTTCTTCTTCTTCTTCTTCTTCTTCTTCTTCTTCTTCTTCTTCTACTATGTTCACGTGTTATTATTACTGTTATTGCTTGCTTTCTATTTCATTACCTTCTATACTTTGGAGAGGCAATATGAGCCAGCTTTCTCTCTCTCTCTCTCTCTCTCTCTCTCTCTCTCTCTCTCTCTCTCTCTCTCTCTCTCTCTCTCTCTCTCTCTCGTCACGGAATATCTTACGCAACGCCTCCGCCCCTTCACAAATCACAAGGGGTGTTAGTGTCTCCACATACAGTATTTTTCTCCTTCACCACTTCACGCCCAGTATTGAGCCCCACTACCACTCCACACCTCACATCCACCACTGCCTGAATTCTGAAATGCTTTGCTCTCTGTCTGCTATTTTCAAGGGCCAAAGAGATGGTTTGCCAGGCC
>NC_059297.1:25614189-25671689 GCF_017591435.1 Portunus trituberculatus
CCTGACCTGCTGCTTGCTTCACTGACTGCTCCTCCTGGCTTGAATTGCTGGTTTGACTGACTTGGTATTGGCTTGACGTGCTGGCTTGATTGGCTTATTACTGGCTTGAACTGCTGGTTAGAGTGATCTGCTTCTGGTGGTGGTGGTGGCTGGACTTGCTCTTAGCTTGCATTGACGTGGTGACTTGACTCTTTCTTGTTCCTGGCTTGAATTGCTGGCTTGACTCTTGCTACTGGCTTGAACTGCCGGTTAGACTGACCTGTTTCTGTCTTAAACTGCTGGCTTGACGTGCTGGCTAGACTCTTGTTCCTGGCTTGACTGACCTCCTACTAGCTTGAACTGCTGGCTAGACTCTTGTTCGTGGCTTGAATTGCAGGCTAGACTCTTGTTCCTGGCTTGACTGACTTCCTACTGGGTTGAACGTGGTTTACTCCTTTGGTAATGCTGACGTGATAGGACTGACATGCCGGGGCTGACTGGAGGAGACTGACGTGATGACTTGCTTATGGTGACGCCTTGAGACTCACTGACGTGGGTTGGTTAACTTGCTAAGAGTGACGTGATAAAGTTGACTTGGTAAAGGTGACGTGACAGGAGTGACGTGGTGGTGGTGGTGGTGGTGGTGGTGGTGGTGGTGGAACTGGCTTAGTGTTATTTCTTTTTTGGGCAGTTTTTTTTTTTTCTAATCGTTGTGTCTCTTCTGATATATTTTTTTTTTCATTACGACACGAAACAGCAGAGGAGGAGGAGGAGGAGGAGAGTAATACAAATATTCTGAGAGTGGGAAGGGAGAGGGGAGAGGGGATTAGCAACGAAGGAAGAGAGGGAGGTAGGAATGATATGCAGTGGGTGGAGTGATGGGAGATATTTTGACATTTATAGTAAGTTTAACCACTTCAGTACTGAGACATTTTTTACTTTGATTTTGGGGTGTGATTATATTATTTTATTTACATTAGGAAGTGTCTATGGAGGTCAGAAGATTAATGGTCAGAGTCTTTGCCATTCTCATCCCCACATATGATTCTGAAGCTCTATGAAATCGCAGAAATTGTGACCAGAATGGATAAAATGACTTAGCATGGTACTGAAGGTGAATGAAGGTGAGTGTAGAGCAAGTGTATAAATTTCGGAGTGGATAGAAATTTAGAAGACATGCGCCAGATTACGATGAAGATGTGAAGAAGATAGCAAGTATTTCTCCTTCATTTTTTTTCCTCCTTTTCCTCCTCTCTGTGTAAATCCTTCTCGCGTTTTTTTTTCTTTCTTCTTCCTTTTCCTCTTCTCAGAACAAAAAAAATCCTTTCATTTCTTTATATTTCTCCTTTTCCTCTTCTTAGTACAAACTTTCCTCTTGCATTTTATTTTCTTCCTTTTTCTTTCTTTGCTGTACACATATTCCTGCATTTCTTCTTTGCCTTCGTTTTCCTCTTCATACCACAAACCTTCCTGCATTTCTCTTCCTTTTCCTCATAGTACAAACCTTTCTCTATCATTTCTTTATTTTCCTCCTTGTCTTCATCGCTGTACAAATTTTTCCTGTATCTTTTTATAATTTTCCTCCTCTTACTCTCAGCAGAAACATTCCTCTTACATTTCTTTATTCTATTCCTTTTCCTCCTTTGGTGTATAACGAAACGAGAGACATATCATGGGCTTGTATTTGTCAACACTGTGTCCTCTCGTCACCACTGTTCTTAAAGGCCACACAGATAATTAGTCAGCTTGTCACGGAAGGGATGTTTTTCTTCCACTGGTGACGCAGAAGTCCTGTTTAGCAATCACTACAAATCATGAAAACACCCTGTAAGGTCTGAGAAAAAACTCCACTACAGCAAATAAAATAAAAGAAAAAAATGGCGAAAAGATTAATAATAAAATCAGCTACCAAATAACAGTGAAAAAGAGAACATTTTAAGCATCCAAACTTAGCATAGACTAAACCCCAGAAAGCAGCAGGATACCAATTAAGTTAGATTACAGAAAGGAGATGAAAGCAGCGGGTTATCAAATGGTACGGCAGATGACCTGAATAGCTTCCATTGCTGGGTTGTCAGAGCAGAGTCTTCTTAATATGCTTGAGAGGCGATCACTTAGATTTATGGTCAGATATTTTATACGTAGGGACTGAGAAGTGGACATCGGCATGCATATATTAATGTATTACTGGGGTGATAGGCCTGTACACACTGGGCCTCTTGTTATTATGTCTTACCTTGTGTTGGTTCTGTGAGTGGTGCTTGAGAGAGAGAGAGAGAGTAGAAAGTAGAAAGTTGAAGGAATTTTGGGAGATGAAAAGAAAATAGTAATGATAATAGGAAAGTATTTTATGACACAATTAGGAATGTTTTGGTGTTTGTGGTTATTGAATATATTACAATTTTACTCTAATATAATTTCCTTCCAGTATAATTTCCTTCTTTACTTATTATTTTTTCATTGCATATAATCTCGTTTTCATGAGAGAGAGAGAGAGAGAGAGAGAGAGAGAGAGAGAGAGAGAGAGAGAGAGAGAGAGAGACTGCCTTCTTCCATATCACGATTGCTGAAGAGAGTAGATTTATTGCGTGATAAATATAACCTCTTAAAAATAAAACGAAATCATATTAATAAGTAAGAAAATAAAAACATTACAAAGGATGAAAAAAAAAGAAAAGAAGATTGAACAAATTAAAAAGTCCCCAGTTAAAGGCAGTCTCTCTCTCTCTCTCTCTCTCTCTCTCTCTCTCTCTCTCTCTCTCTCTCTCTCTCTCTCTCTCTCTCTCTCTTTTTAACACATTATTTTTTTTTTCTTTATTATATACATTTTTTTTTGCTTCACAGAATGACAAGTTAATTGAACGTGGCAAAGTTCGTTCACTGCTGCAGGATGTGACCTTGCTCTCTCTCTCTCTCTCTCTCTCTCTCTCTCTCTCTCTCTCTCTCTCTCTCTCTCTCTCTCTCTCTCTCTCTTCATCCTAATATTAGATAAACGATCATCTTAGAGAGAGAGAGAGAGAGAAGAAGAAGAGAGAAGAGAATGTTAGGAATCCACGCGTTTCAAGGTCATATAGGATGTCTGTGTCTTCTTCCATACCTCTCTCTCTCTCTCTCTCTCTCTCTCTCTCTCTCTCTCTCTCTCTCTCTCTCTCTCTCTCTCTCTGTTAATTTGTGCATATTTTCCTTTCGTCCTTTTGTTTATTATTTCTCTCTCTCTCTCTCTCTCTCTCTCTCTCTCTCTCTCTCTCTCTCTCTCTCTCTCTCTCTCTCTCTCTCTCATTTACATATTTGGTCTATGTACGTGTCCGTGAACGTGTTCGTGCGTACACAGAATTACTGGCAGTCATGCGTACATCTTCTTCTCCTCCTCCTCCTCCTCCTCCTCCTCCTCCTCCTCCTCCTCCTCCTCCTCCTCCTCCTCCTCCTCCTCCTCCTCCTCCTCCTCCTCCTTCCCGTTTGTTGCTGGGGAATTAACGTGATATTGCCCTTCTTTTCTCCTCCTCCTCCTCCTCCTCCTCCTCCTCTAATTTGTCTACCTCATGTCAGAGAGAGAGAGAGAGAGAGAGAGAGAGAGAGAGAGAGAGAGTAAAAGTAGTAGTAATAGTCTTAGTGGAGTGTGGCGGTTTGGTCATTAATTCTCTCTCTCTCTCTCTCTCTCTCTCTCTCTCTCTCTCTCTCTCTCTCTCTCTCTCTCTCTCTCTCTCTCTCTCTCTCTCTCTCTTTCTCTCTCTAAAACTCTCTCTCCTCCTCCTCCTCCTCCTCCTCCTCCTCCTCCTCCTCCTCCTCCTCCTCCTCCTCCTCCTCCTCCTCCTCCTCTCTTTCATCCTCACGTTGTCTTCTTATCTTCTTTCATCTTCCTTGTCTTTTCCCTCCTCCTCCTCCTCCTGTCCTCCTCCTCCTCCTCCTCCTCCTCCTCCTTCTTTGAATCCTTTTTTTATTCTTTTCTTTTCTTTTTTCTATTTTCTCTTTGTACATACATCGCCTCTTAATTTGTCATTCTTCTCATCTTTGTTATTTCTTTTCTTTCTTTTCTTCCTCTCGATTTTTTCTTCTTTTTCTTCTTCTATTCTTCTTCTATTCTTTTTCTTGTTCTCGTTCTTCATCATCATCATCATCTTCTTCTTCTTCTTCTTCTTCTTCTTCTTCTCCTTCTCTTCCTCCTTCTCCCTCGGATGTGGTTAGTTAGATTAGTTAAGCTAGGTTGGGATAGGTTAGGTTAGGCCTCCTCCTCCTCCTCCTCCTCCTCCTCCTCCTCCTCCTCCTCCTCCTCCTCCGTTGCACGTGGTTTTGTTGTCATGATCGCTTCTCGAACTCCGGCGTTTGTTTACTTCTGTTCACATGACCTTACCGCTCTCTCTCTCTCTCTCTCTCTCTCTCTCTCTCTCTCTCTCTCTCTCTCTCTCTCTCTCTCTCTCTCTCTCGTAATGAAGGGAGATGTTATTTTTTTGTGCTTTGTAAGTTTTTGTTGAAGACGAAAGTAAATTGTGAAAGAATGTGTAACAGGAGACAGAGAGAGAGAGAGAGAGAGAGAGAGAGAGAGAGAGAGAGAGAGAGAGAGAGAGAGAGAGAGGACGTTAAAGATGATCTGCTGTACAGCAAACCCCACCCACACACATGCACGCCAACACACACACACACACACACACACACACACACACACACACACACACACACACACACACACACACACACACACACACACACACACACACAGGTAGGAGGGTAATAAGAGGTGATAATTCTAGGCACAGCAACCAATAGAATATAAATAAGGATGATAATAATAATAAAAGTAGTAATATTAGTAATTGATAATAACAATAAGGGACACAACAACTCAACAATAGAAAGAAAAAAAAGGAAAAAAATGTGAGGATGGCAAATGAACACAATAAGCAAAGTAGACGAATACATTAAGAAAAAAATGAAGAAAAAAAACCAAGATTAGCACCAAAATTGAGAGAGAGAGAGAGAGAGAGAGAGAGAGAGAGAGAGAGAGAGAGAGAGAGAGAGAGGGTAAAGCAAGTAGGAACAAAACGATGAGGTAGCACAAGAAAATCACCTTTTGTAATATTACGCCGCTTTTGACTGTGTGGTTTGGTGGTGGTGGTGGTGGTGGTGGTGGAGAAGAGTGGAGGGATGGTTGTGGGCTTCTCTCTTTGTGGTGTGGTTGGGTGTGGTCAGGGATGCGGCTCTGGTGGTTACTGGATCCTCTCTCTCTCTCTCTCTCTCTCTCTCTCTCTCTCTCTCTCTCTCTCTCTCTCTGAGAGAGAGAGAGAGAGAGAGAGAGAGAGAGAGAGAGAGAGAGAGAGAGAGAGAGAGCATCCATGTAATAATTCTCACGTACCATGTCATACAGAGGAAATTACGCGCGCGCACAAATTTTTTTTTTTTTTTTTTTTTTTTTTTTCTCTTAATGTCTGGCAATAAAATTCATGTGATGGTTTCCTGCCTCGACCTTCCCATACCTAAACACAGTAGTAGTAGTAGTAGTAGTAGTAGTAGTAGTAGTAGTAGTAGTAGTTAGTAATAATTTATTACTTTCATATACACTTTTTATGCACACTTTTATTGCTTCACGCACCTGTGTGTGTGTGTGTGTGTGTGTGTGTGTGTGTGTGTGTGTGTGTGTGTGTGTGTGCGCGTGAGTGTGTGTAATGAGTGTGTTTTTCGTAGTGTTACCTGTAGTAGTAATAGCAGTAGTAGTAGTAGTAGTAGTAGGAGGAGGAGGAGGAGGAGGAGGAGGAGGAGGAGGAGGAGGAGGAAGAGGAGGAGGAGGAGGAAGAAGAGAAGAACGAGGAGGAGGAGGAAGAAGGAGGAAAAACAGGAAAAGCAGCAGTTATTCTTATCACGTTAAATAAAAGTAGTAGTAGTAGTAGTAGTAGCAGCATTAGTAGTAATAAGAGGAGGAGAAAAAACAAGTCATTCTTCTCACAGGTAAAAAAAAAAGGAAAAAAAAAAAAGAAAAGCAGAGGTGGTGGTAGTAGTAGTAGTAGTAGTAGTAGTAGTAGTAGGAGGAGGAGGAGGAGGAGGAGGAGCAGGAGCAATAATCATTCGTGTCCCATGTAAAAAGGCTGTGAAATCTGTGTTATGTGTCGGAAAAGAGTGAGGAATGTGGGATGAGTAATAAAGGTGTGGCCAGGTGAGGCGAGGCGAGGCGAGGCGAGGACGCGTCAAGCAGGCAGGAAGGCACGTGTTTGTGTGTGTGTGTGTGTGTGTGTGTGTGTGTGGTGGACGTGTGTTGGTTAGGTCGCCAATATCACCTCTGAGAAAGTTTGTAATGACTCACTATGTACCCACCTGGCGCCCACACACACACACACACACACACACACACACACACACACACATACACGTTCTTGTAATTTTCTTCCTAATGCTATGTAAAAACCGCAATGATTTTCTTATTTTCTCTCCCCTTCTCTCTTCTTTCCTTCCCTCTTGCCTCTCTCCTTCCCTTCCATTTCTCCTTCCTTCCCTCTGCCTATGTTCAGTTATTCAGCGTGTGTTCGTCCCCGCACTGGCTTACACTGGTTCCTCTGCTTCCACTACTGGCGGGAACGACGGCTGAAATGATATGAAGTGGAAATACGTGAGGGTAAAATGACGAGACTCTCAGGGGGAAAAGATGTGGGGAAAATGACTATACTTTACTCATACCTGGAATTATATAAAGAAAGTTACTTAAAGCTTTGATGGAAATAGGAAGGGAAGTTTTTTTTAGTGGAAATGTAAGTGGTGAAATTGCTTCTCTTCGTTGGAAAGAGAGGGAGGTAATTTTTTTGTCTTCTAAATCTTACATGAAGTTAACTGAAGAAAATAAAAATCCTCTTACAAAAAACGCATATTCTTTCTTTTTTTTCTTTTTTAGTGTTGAGTAATGATAATAATGATAATAATAATAATAATAAACAGTTACATTTCAGATTGATAACACTTAGGATGAACAAACTTCATTGCTGTAGATAGGTTAGACAACTAGATAACTTAACCCAACCTCACCTAATCTCACCTCACCCGCACCTCACCTTACCCACCCGACCTCACCTTACCCCACCTCACCTTACCTAACCTAACCTCACCTTACTTGACCTCACCTCACCTCACCTCACCTAACCTAACCTCACTTCACCTCACCTCTAAACCAACCTTAAAAAAAAAATAAAAATAAAAAACTTGTAAATCATAACTAGCACAAGAACCAGTAGACAAGAAAAAAAAGGAAGAAAGAAAATAAATAGTAAAACAACAACAAATCGATAAAAAAAAAAGGACAAAATGACAGATGAACAATAAAGACAATAGGTAAAATGATAAGTAAAAATGTGTTCATCGTGTTAGCCTTCCTTCACTCCATCAAGACGAGGAGAGCCCGCCGCAGCAGACGTAACAGTGGTGCTCTGTAATGCAAATGTTTCGTGGCTGGTGCCGTTGGAGTTCAGAGGTTGCGTAACTGTATAGCGGTGAGTAGGTGGTGGTGGTGGTGGTGGTGGTGGTGGTCACGTGCTAGCCGAGTCCTGTGTGTGTGTGTGTTTGTGTGTGTGTGATAATTTGATAAGGAAGGGTGTGATTTGAGATGTGATAGTGTTTCAAGAGAGAGAGAGAGAGAGAGAGAGAGCATGGTTTTATCCTAATTCAACAGGTTCCTTCCCAAGCATTTTCATTTCTCAATCCTCTCTTCCTTTCCTTCCTTCTTTCATTCCTGTCCTTGGATACTTTCTCCTTCCTTCCTTCCTTCCTTCCTTCTTTCTTAAACTACTCCCCTCTTTCCCTGCCTCCTAACATTTATTTTCCTTCCTCCATCTTCCCGTGCACGAAACCCGGTACTCCTCCTCCTCCTCCTCCTCCTCCTCCTCCTCCTCCTCCTCCTCCTTGTCCTCTTCCCCTTCCACCTTCGTTCCTTCTCACCTCTCGCTCCTTCCTCAGTCAGCGGGAACTGTGTCACCCCGTTAGTGTGTGTGTGTGTGTGTGTGTGTGGGATGATCGGTGGTAATTAAGTATTGATTGAGGAAGAGGAAGAAGAGAACGGAGCAATGAGACACAACAATATATAAGAGCATTCCACTGTTTATAGAATGTTTATTATTATATAGTATCACGTGACCTTCAACCCCTGCTCTCTCTCTCTCTCTCTCTCTCTCTTGGTGGTGTTTGCTGACCAATGTTTGTTCGAGAATGGATTTCCTTCCCTTCTCTGTTTTCTTTTTGTGTGTTTTGCCTTTTTTCCATGTTAGACAAGGCATTGGTTCTTCCGTGGCGACGTTGGGAAGTGTGCTGGTCATCGGCCCGTGGAGAGAGAGAGAGAGAGAGAGAGAGAGAGAGAGAGAGAGAGAGAGTGTTTTGTGTGCTTCTGTTAGTCTTTCAGATTATTGTTTTAGAATCTTACATCGTTGGGTACTGATATGCGCGCGCACACACACACACACACACACACACACACACACACACACACACACACACACACACACACAACAACAACAACAACAACTACTACCACCACCACCACCACCACCACCACCGTAGCACAAGAGAAGCTACAGAATATAACGCAAGAACAACAAGTGGTTGGCAACCCTCTAAAACTAACCGACCATCGCGCCTCGCCTTGCTGCACCTCGTGGCGACATCTGGCAAATCAATCTTAAGTCTCCGTGCTCTTCAAAATTATCTACGTACAAACTACGTGTCTGCCTCTCCCGACGCTGCAAAAAGACACAGGGCTCGTTACGGGTGTCGGAAACGGTTGGCTGAGTGGCTGGAGTGGACTGGGTGGGTTTGGGTGGACTTTGAAGAGATAGAGTGGTTTAAACCCTTCAATATTGGGGCACATTTTTACCTTGATATTTGTGTACGATAAGACCGTTTCATTGACATTGGGAAGGGTCTATGGAGGTCAAAAGACTATTAGCCACAGTCTTCACTATTTTAATACCCCACATGAGTTTCTGAAGCTGTATAGAATCACCAAATAGTAAGCAGAATGAAAATGGAAACGTGTGTTGGTACTGAGGGGGGTTAAGATAAGACAATATTTCGAAACCAAACCTATCTTAACCTAACCCTATCCAACCTAACTTAAACAACTTTTAAAGGGCTCTAGTCGAAATAACGCGAGTTTAGAAGAATGCTGTTACGGTTCGATTGACAGATTAACCAAAAATGTCTACATAGTTAACAGGAGAAACACTTGAGAACCCAGGTACTCGTCTATGTGGCCTTGGAAAACAGTGGTGGCGAGAGAGCAGACTGTTGATGAATACTGGACAATAATGGGGGACGACCTGGGATGGCCGGGGACTGATTGACTCGGGATGGACTGAGGTGAGCTGGGAAGGATCTGAAGTGGGTGAAAAAGCGCCACGGATCAGGGCACACACAACCAGTTCAAGCGGAAACACACACACGCACACGCACACACACAGAGGAGGTGGTCTTGGGCACGCTTAGGGCAGACTGATGGTGGCTTGGTGTACGGCGCGTGTGACTAGCGTGTGGGTGTCTGGGTGACGTCAAGTGGTATTACTCTTTCCTCCTCATCCCGCCTGGCCCTATTGGTTCCTGGTTAGGGGTATTTCAGGATAGTCGCTTGTGTGTGTGTGTGTGTGTGTGTGTGTGTGTGTGTGTGTGTGTGTGTGTGTGTGTGGCGGATTTATAGTTTTTTATTCCTATTGTTGTTATTGTTGTGGTAGTAGTAGTAGTAGTAGTAGTAGTAGTAGTAGTAGTAGTAATTAGCACTACCACGTATACAAATATGATTTTACACACACACACACACACACACACACACACACACACACACACACACACACACACACACACACCTGAAACCGCGTCCTATTCGATAAAATTTTCGAGACAACCACTTTCATAACGGTACCATCATATTCTCTCTCTCTCTCTCTCTCTCTCTCTCTCTCTCTCTCTCTCTCTCTCTCTCTCTCTCTCTCTCTCTCTCTCTCTCGGCCACACACCTGCCGCCCTCCCCACAGGTACGGCAACTTAATTACAGGTGCACTAACAGGTAAAAGAGAGGTTTGGTTAGTGTGTGTTGCCGCGCTACCAGGCAGTAGTAGTAGTAGTAGTAGTAGTAGTAGTAGTAGTAGTAGTAGTAGTAGTAGCAGTAGTAGTAATGTCCAAAGGGTGACTGATCTGAACGAGGAAGGAAGGGAAGCTAAATTATTCACTTATTAGAATTCTGGAGTGTTTTTATAATGTTTATGGTTAGCGAGGGAGTGGTGGTGGTGAAGGAGGAGGAGGAGGAGGAGGAGGAGGAGGAGGAAGAAAAAGAAAAGAAAAGGAAATAGAGGAGGAGGAGAAGGAAGAGGAAGAGGAAATAGAAAAGGAGGAAGAGAAGAAAGAATCCGAATTATGTGGTAGAATGTTATTACTACTTCTACTACTACTACTACTACTACTACTACTACTACTACTACTACTACTACTACTACTACTACTACTACTGACAATAATAATAATAATAATAATAATAATAATAATAATAAGGATAATATCATCACCGTCTGTGATTAGACAAGGATCGAGAGAGAGAGAGAGAGAGAGAGAGAGAGAGAGAGAGAGAGAGAGAGAGAGAGAGAGAGCGCAAATAAAAAGCCGCTTACACGTCCTTGCCACGCTCAGCCAAATTCACCACTGAAAGAGAGAGAGAGAGAGAGAGAGAGAGAGAGAGTACGATCAAGGCGACGACCTGGCACACGGGAAGGTCAGAGAGAGAGAGAGAGAGAGAGAGAGAGAGAGAGAGAGAGAGAGAGAGAGAGAGTGTGAGTGAGTGTGGGAGGGGGAAGTCCCGTATAAAACTACACTTCCTCGAGTCTTGCTTCTCTTTTTTACCGCGACTCTCTCTCTCTCTCTCTCTCTCTCTCTCTCTCTCTCTCCCACGTTGACGCCCACCTCGTGACCGCCTAAGAAACTACCTGTATTGGTTGCCAGAGAGAGAGAGAGAGAGAGAGAGAGAGAGAGAGAGGAGACCTAATCATAGTGTCCACCACCACCACCACCACCACCACCACCTCTTCGTCCTTCACGTGCTCCTAACAACCGCTAATAACTTTGTTCATTGTAACTGTAGAGGTAATGATTGTTTTGAACGTGACGACTTAACAACAACAACAACAACAACAACAACAACAACAATATCAGTTAGGGCAACAATAACCGGCGTCTGGTGAAACTAAACGGCTAATTATTTTATTTTATTTTATTTACTTAATTTTTTTTTATCTTGTTGCCATTCCTGTTCGTTCGTTCGTTCGTCCACTAATTGTTGTTGGTTGGTTTGAGTTCCGTTTTTTTTTTTTTTGTGTTTTATCTTATCTTTTATTGATTTATGTATTTATTTTATTTATTTATTTATTTTTTTTGAGTGGGTGAAGGTTTGTTATTTGTTCTTTTATATCTATTGTTTACTTCTATTATTATTATTATTATTATTATTTACATTATTGACTTAATTTTTTGAATAGTGAATGCAATAAAAAATAAAAAACCAGGAACAAGAACAAAAGAACGTAGAACTAAAAACAGAAGAACGTAATAAAGAAACGAAAGAATAACAACTTAAAAAATAGAACACAAGAACTTAAAGAAGAACAAAAATCTGAACTTAATGAAACGAAAAACAGCAAAGGACAGTGCAACAATTAGACCACAAAGGACAGTCAAGCCAGTCTCTACACCAACTAAAACCTATACAGACACACTTCATTACTCTTTCCCCTAACTCCCACAATCCTTAAGAAAGATATCCCTTACCTAATTAATAAAGTGAATCATGACTAACCAACCCTCTGATGACTTAGTCCATAGTGGTGACGTTAGGTTGGGTTAAGTTAAGTTGGGTTAAAGTTGGTTACGTAGAAAAATAGGTTCGTTTTAGGTTAGGTTAGGTTTCACTATGCTAGGTTGGGCTGAATTAGGTGTAGGTTAGGTTAGGTTATTTTTTTTTTTTTTTTTTTTTTTTTTCGGTTGAGGTTTGGTTAGGTTATAGTTATAAATGGGTTTCTCTGTCTCTTACTCGATGGTAGTGTGTGGGGTATAGGAGCCTTAGCACACGGTCCAGTGGTTCAGTGGTTCACGGTTTGTATTTCTGGCCAAACGGAGACTAAAATGGCTTATGTTTGGTTTGGTTTCTTCCTGGTAGTCGTTACTCACTGAGCTAAGGACACGTGGACACAGTGAGTCGCTGCACGTAACCTGAGTTGTGTTGGACCTTAATTGTTTTCCTCCAGGAGTGGGAGATTGGTTGCCGTGTGTGTGTGTGTGTGTGTGTGTGTGTGTGTGTGTGTGTGTGTGTGTGTGTGTGTGTGTGTGAGGGATCAGGAATGTTTTGTCCCTCATCGTAGAAGATAAACACGGCTATTTGATAAAGTAACAGCAACAACAACAGCACGCACCAATAATAGTAGTAATAATAATAATAATAATGAGTCAACTTTGTGAATGTTACTTTTTACATCTTGATTTGCATATTTTAATCTTATTCTTAGTTGATAGGATTATGTTATGTTTGTTTTCACGAGTTTCTACACTTTCTTTCGCGGGAGACATTTAATTAACATGTAATACTCATTTTTTTTTACGGCATTTTTCCCTTCTTCCTTTACTTACTGCTATTTTTTTTTTTTTTAACCCTCTCTCTTGCTTTTACTCTCTCTCCATCTATTTCCCTCTGTCTATCTGTCCAATCCAATCCGCTTCACAGTAAACATAAACGAACATAAACAGTGATGGTCTGGTGAACTCGTGAACAATGCCAGTTGATATTGTTTAAGTCTGAAAATTCTCGCTAATCATTCCTTTTTTTTTTTTTTTTTACGTATTCCTTATTACAATTTCTAAAGTCAATGACACATATTACTTTCTACTTTTACTATATACATTTTTCAACCCATTCAGTACCATGTTCAAATGTTCACATGGGGGGTTAAAATAGTGAAGACTGTGGCCATTAATCTTGTGACCTCCATAGACGCTTCCTAATGTTAATAAAATGGTCAGATCGTACACAAATCTCAAGGTGAAAATGTCTCCCATTAATGAAGGGGTTAAGCTTTCTTTTATTACAATTATAATGATTTTTACGTAGCTTTTACCGTGAAAGTGTGAGAAAATATTCTTAAAGTTTTCCTCATTTTTTATTAGTTTTCTCTGTTTTTTTCTATTTTACTTTCTATTTGCACTTCACTATCTCTCAAGTCATTAATTAATATTCAGCGTTTCTTTTTCTTTTCTATTTTGAACGTAAGACACAAAAATGGCGAGCATCTCATTTGTATTCATTGTTTTATGCATTTTATTTCATCTTTATTCTCACGCTGAAATTTCCTAAGGTGCTTCTCTCTCTATTTTAACTAGTTTTATTTTGAACTTAACAAGACGGACAGCATTTTATTTCGTTCTTTCTTATTTTCTCTTTTTATTTTCCTATTTCACCTTCGTTTTCTTTTCTTTGAGCTTTATTCTCGGGTTACAGTTATATTCCTCGTAGCCAAGTGCTCAAGTTCCTTTACCTTTTAGTGTGAACGTGAGTAACGAGAGAGAGAGACACAAGAACACGCCAACACTTTTTTTTTTTTTCTTTGTTCGTTCATGTGTTCTTTTAACGTTCTGGCCTTGGCTTGTGTAGTCTGCTCTCTCTATCAAGGCGAACGCACATTCCTTCCTTCTAATTTCTTTCTAGTTTAATTCTTTCGTTCGAGTTTTTTTATTGTATTTTTCTTTTCTTTTTTATTTGTTCATTGTTCTTACATTATTTTACTTTTCTTCATTCATTCTGTTGTTCTTTTTTTTTTTTTTTGCTTCCTTCCTTCATTCTTCTCCATTTCTCTCGTTTTGTTTTATTTTTATACATACTTTTCAAGATACTTTATTCTTTCCTTTAATTTTCCTCAGTTTTATTCATTTAGCATTTTTTTTTCTAATTTATTCCATTCATATTCTTTCTATCATTCTCATTTTTTTTCTTTTCACTTGTTCTCATCATCTTTCCTTCCTCCTTCCTTCCTTCCTTCCTTCCTTTTTTTTCTTTTCTCTTTCTTAATTCCATGTACGCTTTTCGAGATACCTGACTACGAATCTGAACGAGTTAAAACGCAAGCTGGGTCAGGTGAGATTAAATATAAGGTAGAATCAGATAAGGTAAGCTGAGGTTATAAGGTTACGTTACGTCAGCCCACCTGGGAAGACAAGGCTAGGTTAGGCTAAGATTAGATTGAATAAGGTAAATTTAGGTTGGTTTGCGTTCAGGTGCAAGTAAGCTATATTAGACAAGGTAAGATTACATTTAGTTAGATTACGTGAGTTAGCTTACGTGAGTCACATAGCCAGGCAAGATCAGGTAAGGTAAGGACAAGTTAGCTAAGATTGGGTAAGGTCAGCACAGGTGATCACGAATAAATCCAGGTAACATTGCAAATTAGAAAGCCCAAATAAGGTGAGACTAGTATTACCTGTACCTTACCACCACCACCACCACCACCACCACTACCTGTACCTCTGGATCGTGCCTCACCTGGGTGCAAATGTTACCTGTTGACACTTACCTGGTGGCTGGATGGCAGCAGGCACCCGCACTCGTTAACCTTCCCACCGGCCTTACCCTCACCTTGGCCCGCGGGGAGAGAGAGAGAGAGAGAGAGAGAGAGAGAGAGAGAGAGAGAGAGAGAGAGAGAGAGAGAGAGAGAGGTGGGAGGGGTGGAGGAGACAGACAGGAAGTAAAACAGGAAAGAGTTGCAAAAAAAAAGATACAATAATTTATTTATTGACTGATGTAAAAATTTTGCCTTCATTATCGAACATTAGAAGAGGAGGAGGAGGAGGAGGAAAGAAAAGAGAAACAAGTGGAAAGAGAAAGAAAAGAAATAGAACAAGCAGCATTTAGAGAGAGAGAGAGAGAGAGAGAGAGAGAGAGAGAGAGAGAGTTATTTCTGAAGGTTGCCTCTCACCGCCTACACACTCCCAAAGTAACCCACACCTCAGCCCCACTCTCTCTCTCTCTCTCTCTCTCTCTCTCTCTCTCTCTCTCTCTCTCTCTCTCTCTCTCTCTCTCACCACCACGCCCCACATTCCTTCTCCGTCCTTTTCTTCCTCATTTTTCTTTCCTTCCTCCGTCCTTACAGCCGTTTCTTGGCCCTTCACCCCATCTCTCTCTCTCTCTCTCTCTCTCTCTCTCTCTCTCTCTCTCTCTCTCTCTCTCTCTCTCTCTCTCTCTCTCTCTCTCTCTCTCTCTTCCTTAACTTATTGATTTGTTTCTTCCTTCTTTCCTTCCTATTATTATTATTATTATTATTATTATTATTATTATTATTATTATTATTATTATTATTATTATTATTATTATTATTAGTTATTATTATTGTCATTATCACTATTATTTTCTCTTCCTTCTCTCCTTTCTTTTCTTCCTTCTGTCATGTCCTATATTTTTTATTTCATTTGTTTCTCTCTCTCTCTCTCTCTCTCTCTCTCTCTCTCTCTCTCTCTCTCTCTCTCTCTCTCTCTCTCTCTCTCTCTCTCTCTCTCTCTCTCTCTCTCTCTCTCTCTCTTTTCTTTCTTTCTTTCTTTCTCTCTCTCTCTCTCTCTCTCTCTCTCTCTCTCTCTCTCTCTCTCTCTCTCTCTCTCTCTCTCTCTCTCTCTCTCTCTCTCTCTCTCTCTCTCTCTCTCTCTCTCTCTCTCTCTCTCTCTCTCGCACCGTATGAAATCTTTTAATGATTCTGTACGGAAAGAAATTTACCCTCTTAATGGTGTGACTGCTTTAATTAGTGTTTAAGCGTTAGTTACTTAAGGCTAAGGAGGTAATTTGGTGTAACATGCGTCAACGGCCGTTCGGTGCTGTTAGGTTACGTTTGGATAGGTCTCACCATATCCTCATAAAAAAAAAAACAATGGCATTTACTTATCAACCAGAAGACTTTCCCTTTCCAATATCTATTTATGAAAAATCCTCTTTGAAAACCACAACGATGTCCTCTGAGATCTCCAATTTGGTTTAGGTTACGGTAGGTTAAATTTGATCAGGTTAGGTGAATTTAAGGTGACTTCCATTTCTTTCGGTTGTATATACTTTTTTTTATTTTGTTTATACCAAGTGGGCTTTTCACGGGAATTTCTGGGCTAAAGGGGATACTTTTTTAGGGTGCCTCCTATCTCAAAGCCCACCCGCTAGGAAACCGTTGCCCCGAGTGAGGAAGCCCAACCTACACTCGGACCGTGGATAGGATTCGAACCCATGCGCTTGGAGACCCCTCGGACCCCAAAGCACGCATGGTTCCACTGTACCACGGCGGTTTGAGTTGAACAGATAGACAAAGACACGGGATCGGCCGCCCATCGTGGTGGTGAAAGACGTTGGGGCAGGGTTTTAGGGTATTTTAAGACAGTTTGGCATGTTTAGGATATTTTGAGACGGTTTGAGAGAAAGTGATGGACGAGGGAGTGAAAGCAAGGAAGGAGGGGAAAAACATAGCAATAAGTAAAGAGTTAAAGGAAAGGACGGTAATGAAAGAAAGGAAAAAGATAACAAAGGGCAAGAAGGAAAGAAGGAAAATAAATGGAAAAAAGTAAAAGGGAAGACTGGAGAGAGAGAGAGAGAGAGAGAGAGAGAGAGAGAGAGAGAGAGAGAGAGAGAGAGAGAGAGAGAGAGAGAGAAAATGTGGATCAGTATTGTGTTGTCCTTAACCTAAACTATTTTACTTTCTATTTTTTGTTTTATTGACGAAGGAAGAAGAGATGACGATTTGCAGGTGTTGGTTGGCTGTGGCTGGCTGTGTTGGCTGTCTGTGGCTGGCTGTGGCTGGCTGTGTTGGCTGTGGCTGGCTGTGATTGGCGGTGTTGGGTGAAAGCAAGTCTATACGTATGAAGGAGAATATATGTGTCCTGAACTTTGCTTGGCTTGTGTGTGTGTGTGTGTGTGTGTGTGTGTGTGTGTGTGTGTGTGTGTGTGTGTGTAATTCACTGTTTGATCTGCTGCAGTCTCTGACGAGACAGCCAGACGTTACCCTACGGAACGAGCTCAGAGCTCATTATTTCCGATCTTGGGATAGGCCTGAGACCAGGCACACACCACACACCGGGACAACAAGGTCACAACTCCTAGATTTACATCCCGTACCTACTCACTGCTAGGTGAACAGGGGCTACACGTGAAAGGAGACACACCCAAATATCTCCACCCGGCCGGGGAATCGAACCCCGGTCCTCTGGCTTGTGAAGCCAGCGCTCTAACCACTGTGTGTGTGTGTGTGTGTGTGTGTGTGTGTGTGTGTGTGTGTGTGTGTGTGTGTGTGTGTGTGTGTGTGTGTGTGTGTGTGTGTGTAGGCAAAAGTGATGAACATTTCCTCTCTCTCTCTCTCTCTCTCTCTCTCTCTCTCTCTCTCTCTCTCTCTCTCTCTCTCTCTCTCTCTCTCTCTCTCTCTCTCTCTCTCTCTCTCTCTCTCTCTCTCTCTCTCTCTCTCTCTCTCTCTCTTACTTTGCCTCTCGCTGTGTGTCTGTGAACGTTGCAAGCAAGGAAGAAGGCAAGAAAGCGTCCAGCCGTGACTTTTGACTAATCTATGTACTCTTGTTTGCTAAGTATTCATGGACGCCGCTGATCCATATGTCAAGGCTCGTCTTTTTTGTCAGCCGTAGCGGTACACTAATGAAGGCTGGCCACTGCAGGTAAACTTAGGAGTACTGCGCACGTATGGCCGACTAACTGGTGAGGTGATGGTGTAAAAAAGAAAATGGTAAAAGAATGGAGTTTAGATTATTGGTTTTGGAAGTTTCCGTGTTATTTTGTGTGATAAATGTCGTGTTTTCTATTTTTATTTTTTTTTCTTCTTTAAGGAATGTGAGTTGTTGTCCTTTTGAATTGTCTTCCGTGATCGTGTCTTTGTTTTTCTTTATATATATATATATATATATATATATATATATATATATATATATATATATATATATATATATATATATATATATATTGTTTGGCGCATGATGACAGTGTGGCGCTTGTTAGTTTAAGTAATTTCATGTTATTTTACTGGTGTGAGAAATATAACACACACATGTTAAATATTCCATCTAAACTATTCTTTGTATCAGTTACGCCTCTCAGGACGTAATTCCATATAGTTTTTTTTTTTTTGGGAGAAATAATATAACTAGAAACAATTATTGATCTCAAATATTCCATCGACTACTTTTTGTGTCGGTTATGCCTCTCAGAATGAAATTAGTAACTTGCATGTGTGTTTTCTGTTAGAGTCAGGTAATCCGCTCTCACTACCTTGTGTTTTGAGTCTTCCCATAGTGCTCTGATTCCTTACCAGTCCCCTTATACATCCGTCTCAGTAGATTAAAGGAGTCAAGAGTCAGGTAATCCACTCACTACCTTGTGTTTTGAATCTTGCCATAGCCTTAAAGTGTTATGATTCTTTGCCAGTCTCCTTACACATCCTAGTTGGTTGAGACTCAGTAGATTAGAGGAGGTACTGGTGAAAACTAAACATAATGAAAGTCTGTTCAGAAGATTACTTGCCTGCTTGCCACTTAACTTAGAGAGAATTGCTGTATCGTTCATTTAGGTCATCTCTGAAAATTAGCATTGGTTATTTGCATCCATTGACTACTTTTTACAGACTAGTGATAGGATGTAGTGGTGTGCGTCTGAGATCTGTTAGTTTATCCTCAGTGCCACGGAACATTAGCATAATCATTCAACTTCTGCACTGTGTTATCATGCTTAATTAATGGCCTGACACTAGTATGGAATATGATTGCTTAAGACCACTAGCAGTAAAAGGAGTGTCCGTGTTGCTCAAGCTGTTTAATCATATAGACTAACTCATGTAGAAGTAACAATTGCCGCACCATCATTGCCAGTGGAAAGGGTTAATGATGGGGTGAATCTAATAATGGTTTGCTAGGGTCGTATCAGAGTTGGCGGGACTGATAGCATAAGATAGCGACTGGAACTTGTTAGGTACTTCATATTAAAGTTTTACCTTTCTCCACCAGTTGAGTCCTTTCATGCTGTGTGTGTGTGTGTGTGTGTGTGTGTGTGTGTGTGTGTGTGTGTGTGTGTGTGTGTGTGTGTGTGTGGAGAAGCTTTCCCACGACTGGCTCAGATGGCCCTGATGATGCGTTTCCTTATATTTTTCCCGCCTCAGCATGTCTTGTCCTTAGTAAGAGCTAGGTAGGTTGGCGTTCTGTCACTCGGTGTAGGCAGAGTGAGGCCGCCCGTCCGTCACTCACGCTCATTATGTGGCTTAAAAGTCTCACGTGCTGGGCTGGCTGTGGGTGAATACGTAAAACTGTTTAATGGTTGGCTATACAGGTTTCTCGAAAGAGAGGCATCAGGGGTACCATTAGTAAGCATTCAGGTGGTGGGAAAAATAGCTAATTGATTGCCAAATGTGATGAGCCATTTCCTGAAGTGACGCCTCTATGTGATTATTCTTACACTATTAGTTTTGCTGATTATTATGGGACCCTCCCTCCCTTTCCTTCCCTCTTTCTGCCTTCCCACCTTCCCCGTCACGCCACAGGATTGATTTCAGCACTGCAGGCCAAGAAACGCTGTCGCAGCAACCGTGAATCATCAGCCAACATGCACATGAGGGAAAAAAAGTAACGCGTGGGTAGTAGGCACAGGCAGGCACTAGCAGGCTCTACTTGCATACCACCCCGAGCACCGCAGACTTCAAGACACACAAACCACTGCCAAACACAAGCGAATATGAGCCGGTGACTGGTGTGCAAACCTCTTCCCTGCCTTTCTAATGTGTGATCGCCTTCTTGCCAGCCTTCAGGGACCAGCTGTTGTAATAAGTTAGCGTAAACATGTATCAGCTTAAGTTGTTGTGATCCTGTCCCCCCTACACACACACACACACACACACACACACACACACACACACACACACACACACACACACACACACACACACACACACACACACACACACACTCTCTCTCTCTCTCTCTCTCTCTCTCTCTCTCTCTCTCTCTCAAGTGTTTGCTTTAGTGATTTCTGCCTTGCTGAGGTGACAGTTGTTGGTTGTCGGATGGCTCTTGTCACTTCAGTCAGCTCCTCCGAAGTGAATATCTCCCTGCACATTCCTCCTATATTGTTAATGATGCGAATGATGCAGACTAAAAAAGAGCCACTGAAAAACAAAAAGATCTCTTATAAACACGGAATTATATGGAGTAAGACAAAGCTATAGACTAATTTCCTTCCCTCCCGCCTATTATAAACACGAAACTATTATACAATAAGACAAAACTACAGACTTATTTCTCTCTCTTCCCTCCCCCTCCTATTATAAACACGAAACTATAGAGAGTGAGGCATAACTATAGACTCATTTCTTCTCCTTCCCCTATTCCCCCTCTTATAAACACGAAACTAAAACAATAAGACAAAAACCACACTTTCTCCCCACATACCACCTTTCGTTCTGCCAGCATCGTTGTCACATAGCACTTATCATTTTACAAACATTTACAAAAGTGTGTCCGCTGCGGCGCGTGACTAGCCTGGGGTTTTGTAAGATATCTGTACGTGATATTTGATCCACGACGCACTTCAGGGGAGAGAAAAAAAAGAATATTAAGTTCACCAAGTCGATTAACTCTGAGCAAGTGTTTTTGGGGTCGAGTCCGTCTGGGTGGTGTTGGTGCTTGGAGGGGCGGGGTAAGGTGATCATGTAGTGGGCTGGGACTAGAGTGGGCTGGATATGGGTTGGGTTGGGATGAGATGCCACGCTCTGGGCACACACTAATAGTTGTTGTGTGAGTTTTGGGTTAGAGGCGAGGCTGTTCAAGGGTCCTGGGTGGGTGAGTGGCTTGAGGAGGTGGATAGGGGAGAGAGGGCACGGACAGACACTCATCTCCCGCTCACTTATCTCCTTGGGGCGTGTCTCCTCTGAGGTAGTTACCGTGTTAAAATTAATGTTTGTAACTGTAATGCTCTTTTTTTTTTTACCAGAATTCCTTCCTTGTCTTTTGTATTAAGTGTATTGGGATCACGTGAGGGCCAGCTGGCATCTTAGCCGTCTCTACGGTGCGTGAGGTTACCTTAAGTTAGGTTAGGTTATGGTTGGTTAGGTTAGCTTGGACATTGTTTTGGGTTAGTCTAGATGAGGAGAGCTAAGTTGCCTTTCTTTGGGTTATATTACTTTCGACTAGCTTTGCATTTCTAGTTGATTTCGATTGGGTTGGGTTGGGTTAGGTTTGGTCAGGTTAGGTTAGGTTAGGTTAGGTCAGGTCAGATTTGGTTAGGTTTAGTTTGGTTAGGTCAGGTTAGGTTAGGTTTTATTTTATTTTATTTTATTTAATATAATACAGTTTAGGTTAGTACCGTTTAGGTTTAATTAGATGGATTAGCTAGCAACCTAACCTAACGAAACTTAACGTAACCTAACAAATCCAACTTCATCTCAGAAAATCAGCTGTAATGACTAATTTTCCCTGTAATCCTTCCTAACATACACATTAAACCCTTTCTATTTCTATATCATTTACTTACTTTCTTTTGACACTGTTCTGAATAAGTGTTACCTGGTGGTGGTGTGGCGTGTGGGGGCAGAACGGCGGCCCACCTCATAACCTGCACCCCACCAGGTATACACACTACACCATCACCACCTGGCCTCGCGCTCCCACCTGCACACCTCTCACTTAGGCGCCACTCCACCGCCTTCATGAACCCTTCCCCTCTCACCCACCCCCCACACACACAGACTTCACGCTCCATAATTCAGTGATTATAAATAGCAACAGTAATGATAGATGGTGGTTATGATGATATAATGGCATTTTTTACACACACACACACACACACACACACACACACACACACACACACACACACACACACACACACACACACACACACACACACACACACATTGTGACATAGTTTTCGTTTCTGGTCATTGTAACCTGGTAATGTTGTCGCGTCATTCGCCTTCCTCCTCTCTTTCTCTTCCCTTCCATTACGTCCCTTCCTTCCTTTGTTTTCCTTTACCTTACCTTACCTTACCTTACCTTACCTTACTTTTTACTTTGCCTTACCTTCCTCCTTTCTTCTTCTTTTCATTCTATATCATTTAATTTATTTTAATTTCCTTTGACATTACTTCTCTCTTTTTTTTCACCCTCCCCTCCTTTCCACATTCTCTCTCTCTCTCTCTCTCTCTCTCTCTCTCTCTCTCTCTCTCTCTCTCTCTCTCTCTCTCTCTCTCTCTCTCTCTCTCTCTCTCTCTCTCTCTCTCTCTCTCTCTCTCTCTCTCTCTCTAGTGGCAGTATACACGTAGGTTAGGTTATGTATGATTTCACTTCAGGTTTTATATACAAAGCAGTCATCTAGACAGGCTGCAGGTGTGTGTGTGTGTGTGTGTGTGTGTGTGTGTGTGTGTGTGTGTGTGTGTGTGTGTTCAGGTGTTATGATTCGTCAGCTGCAGGTGTAGCATTCAATTAAGTTACCCCTTACCTTTAAAAGTGTTGATATATTCGCGTACGTATTACTCAGAGGTTGGGTAAATGGAAGTGGTCTCTCTCTCTCTCTCTCTCTCTCTCTCTCTCTCTCTCTCTCTCTCTCTCTCTCTCTCTCTCTCTCTCTCTCTCTCTCTCAAACTCTCAAACTCTGTGCCGTTTCCCTCCTCCCACCTTTTCTATTTTTGTCTCTTTCTTTTTTCCTTTTTGCTTCACATCTCCTTCATGTGCAGGTCACTGGGAAGGTCATAGGTCATAAGTCACGGAATCTCGTATTTATTTGTTTGTTTTTTACCTATCTATCTTTTTATCATGTCTATCTATCTATCTATCATCTATCCAGTATATACGTTTCTTTTATGCTTCTATCTACGTTTTATTTGATTTTAGCTGTTCTTTTACTTATTTCTTGACAGGATTGAGGTAAGAAGGTTCGTAATTAAAAAAAAAACAAACTCCCTTCTCTTATTCCCCATTCACCTATCTGGTTTTTAACTGTGGTATCCTTTTCGTTCCTCCCTCTTTCCTTATCTTCCCCCTCTTCAAGTACACATACATGGGATTTTAAACCGCAACATTATGACGTTCTGTATAGTGACATGTTTATTTAATGCCTTACGTTCATTATATCCTGATAACGTCCACACTCCAGGAAATCGAGTATTGTAGCTATTGTATGAAAGGGGAAAAGGAAAAGGAGAAGACGTCTTTCTCTTATCTTACGTATTAGTTATTGCACAGGAAATAAACAGAAATTAGCTATTTTCTGAAAGAAGAAAATATAAATCCGTGTGTGTTTCATGTTTACCTCTTTTCTTTCTCTATCTATAGCATCAGAAATAAATCAATAAAAAGCTACAGAATAGAAATAAAAATGTAAAGACGTGTTTCTCATGCTTCACTCTCTCCCTCTCGACAGACCTTCACTGCGTGGTGCAACTCTCATCTTCGCAAGGCGGGCACCCTCATCGAGAGCATTGAGGAAGAGTTCAGGAATGGCCTTAAGCTCATGCTGCTGCTCGAGGTAAGTCCTTCACCTCACCTGCACCCGCTGACCTCACGTGTGGGTGCCGTGAGCGTGCTGCTGTGGCTCCCGTGACGTGAATACCGCCAGCGCCCCACTCGGTGTCTGGTTACCTCACTCGCTGCTTACCTCACCGCCCCTTTGCCGCTGCCTGGGTCGGCGATGTGTTTACGTCCTCCTATGCGTCATGTAGTGGAAGAGTTTGCTGCTTTGCCCATACAAGCTGCTCAGAATTTAAGGCGTTTGTTTAGTTGGTGTAATGAGGATGTGGATGTGAGATTGTTGTTGTAGTTCGCACACGTTCATTAGATGGTAGCGACTTGTGGTGTTATGGAGTAGTTTCTGTATTTAGAATCTTTTTGGGAGGTTTCATAACTATTTCTTAAACCCTTATAGATGACGAATTGGGTTCCTACGTGTAATTTTTCACAGTGTATCTAGAAATATGAACAACACACTTAAAACGTCCAGTCAATAATCTCACTAGTCCTTTAAATATACGAGTTGAAACACTGAAACGTTTGAGAATACAGTCCAGGCTATCACAGACGTATCGTAAGAGACAAGCACCTTCTAGACACTCAGTTTTGATTATTCACAGAAATTCACCCCTGTACTCTGATAGCTTTGCGTTTCTGGTGTCGCGAGTCGGTATAGGCGTGAGCCAGGCAAAGCACTGCCCGCGGGAAACCGACTGAGAAGTAGGTGAGATGCGAACGTGAGGTAGGAATGTGTCAGAGGTGAGGTGGCCTTGTGATTGTGACTTGTTCTGTTGACGGAGGAATGAATAGGTCAAGGTAGAGAAAAAAGTATTGCGTGCGATGGTTAGGAATGGTTAAAGAAATAAAAGCGGTGGTGGGGTGGAGGGAAATACAAGGTTGATGGACAATGAAACGTGATGAAAAAGCAAGGTTGGCGGGGGTTTAAGGTGCGAGGCGGGGCAAAAACGAGATTGATTGATGGATGAATGGTTAGCCTTTCTGTTCAGGAGGGGAAGAAGTGGCGTTGATGGAGTGGTTGCATGCAGAGAGAGAGAGAGAGAGAGAGAGAGAGAGAGAAAGATAAGGGGAGAAACTAGAGGAGGAATATTTGAGCTTTTAGTAGGAGAAAAAAAGTGGTAGATTAAGTATGAAAGGATAGAGTGTGCTACGGTAACGATTGATCATGAACTCATAGAAAAAAAAAAAAGATAATCTGAGGGAGGAAACCAGCTAGTAGAGGGAGAAGAGGTAGTTGAGAGAGTAATAAGAGCAAAGTTGACAGGGACGTGGCAATTATCTTGGTAGTGTCCATTAAAGAAAGATCCGCCGCACAGCTACAGCAGCACGGCCTTGGTGCAATCCGGCGCCTCACAAACAACCCCCACGATTACGTAATGTATTGTGTCCTTACCATTATCAAATGCCACAATTGTCCAGTCTTCATTTAAACATACATGCAAACTTTCTTTTTACCATGAATGTCCTCGCCTAAGACTTTATATTGTATTTGATTTTTTTTTTTTTTCTGCATAACTGTAAAGTAGATTAGCATTGTTTTCTTGTTTCCTTTCTTTCCGATGCACCGCCGCTATTTGGCCAGTATTCATAAATTATTTGCTCAAGACTTTCTCCTTTTGATACTATAAAAATCTTGTTATTTTTTCATTTAAACCATAGAAGTACTCTTAGAAACCTGTGTACCTTCAAGTAAAGCCTTTGAAAAGATAGAATTAAAGCGCAGAAGTATTTCAAATGACGATGACACTCCTTCCCTCACCCACCCACAGGTCATCTCCGGCGAGACCCTCCCCAAGCCAGACCGCGGCAAGATGAGGTTCCACAAGATCGCCAACGTCAACAAAGCTCTCGACTTCATCGCCAGCAAGGGAGTCAAGCTGGTCTCTATTGGAGCGGAAGGTACTGTTTATTATGCTATGCCAGGCAGCGGGGCGGGCGTGACAGGGTTGATGGGTGAGATTTTACAGAATAGACAAAGGCTGAAGGAAATAATACATAGAGGAAGGATACAGAATATACAGACGGAACCACCCGCCAGACATGCGAAAACACGAGAGATGTCTTAACAGCGGCTTCGTATATCCTGTAAATGCCTAAATCGTCGCGTTATTAGTAGTGATTGGGTCAGACAGGAATACGCCAGCCTGTACCAGACACTTGTCCAGGGAATAGCTCCACTGTACCAGGAAGGACACAGTAGGCGGATGAGGTTGGACAGAACCCAGTGTTACCGGGCACAGCCGCCTCATTGTGGACGTGGTGGTAATACTTCATTCTTAGATCGCAAGGTGTGTCATATTCGAATGTGCACTAAATAGTCTTGCCTTTATTGTTTCAAAATGTAAAGTCCGTCCACATATATTTTAGCTCTGAATTTTGTAAGTTGTAATTTTTGTAATTTTAATAACATTCAACAGTCTAGAAAAAAAAAACCGATTTTTATCAGATAGATCACTTGGTTATTTAGAATAGAAGGAACGCACGTTGAATGAATCGCTTCCCGTGTAATGTCTTCGTAACAGGACTAACCGCTGCCTCTGAGAACAAATCCCGTGCCTTACATAGTTACAGTGACTGCGTGCACAACACTTACTTCATAACTTTAGAGACCTGAAACACCTCAGCTATTATACCGTGATATTTGTGATTCATTTATCTATGCGTTTTCTACCGACACATACATGCGTGATGATTATGACCCACGTGTTTCTGCTTACCTTACTCGCAGGCTCTCTCAGAAGGTATCAGTGAAGAACATGTCAGAAATGTATTCATTGTACGGTGGTATAACAGTAACAGTGTTTGTGGTGTCAGCGGTGGCAGCATCCTTACTCCGCCGCTTGGTTGTGGTGGTGGCATTGTTATTTGTCATAGCTGGGTCGTTTCTTAGTTGGTTATTAGAATAATGCCTTGGTCGTGACCGTGATGACGTTCTGTCCATCCCACTGGTTTGAGAGAGAGAGAGAGAGAGAGAGAGAGAGAGAGAGAGAGATTAGCGGTGTTGAATGTTTGGTGAAGTAGATAATGAAACAAGGAAATCTGTCTCGCAGTGATGGCAATTGTGGCGATAACCAGTGTTGATGATAAGATAGCGGCGGTGGTGGTGGTGTCCGATCCGCGTGCACAAATGCAGCCCTCCTCACCACTACCACACCCATGCATATCAACTGTTCACACTTACTCATCCACATTTCCCTTTCCCACGTTCTGCCCCCTCCATCCTATGCGTGCGCACACACACACACACACACACACAGGATAAAGCATGGAAAAGGATGAAGAATACACCAGTTTTGAGAAGTTGACTATAGATTAAAGTATTGTTCTAGGAGAGGACCATAACGCTCTACACATTTAGGATTATGCAGTGTTTTGTACTACCTTTATGGATACTGTGAAGCTTAACTTTTCGACGTTGTTTTATAATTGCTCCATCATACCGTACAGTATCGAGAATGATTTTTGCGTACCTTATTAGATTCTAAGAAAAATCATCGTTGTTTTCTTCTTTTGTTCTCTCAGCAAGTGTGGGAGATTTTGGGAGTTTTGTACTCGAAATGCAGTTTATTGGTATTGTAATATTTGTTTAGATTAATAAAGAATTATTGTATTAAGATAAGAAATGGAGGAGAGGGAAAGATGAAATGCATTAGTGCAGGGATTAAAGCTTGTCTGTCTGTGTGTGTGTCTGTTACATTGACAGGTGTTCCCTCACACAGAAATCGTGGATGGCAACCTCAAGATGACTCTGGGTATGATCTGGACCATCATCCTGCGCTTCGCCATCCAGGACATCAGTGTGGAGGAGATGACCGCCAAGGAGGGTCTGCTGCTCTGGTGCCAGCGTAAGACAGCGCCCTACAAGAACGTCAATGTCCAGAACTTCCACACCTCCTTCAAGGTCACTGCCATCCTCCTTGCTTGTCTATACCTGTCCTTATTCCTGCAGTGACTTTTGAAGGAAGACAAAATGAATGTGTCTGCATTGTATTATTAAAGGATTTCTATTCAAAGCAATGTTGCCAATGAAAAAAAAAAATTTTGATAATTAGTAATTGTAGAATAAGACGAGATTAGTGCAAATGAAATGGGAAAAAGAATGAGACAGTAAAACATGAGTGAAATAATTTTGTTGTATCCTTTGCTGACCATGGGTTCCTTTCCACAGGATGGCTTGGCCTTCTGTGCACTCATCCACCGACACAGGCCAGACCTGCTTGACTACTCTCAGCTCTCCAAGGATGATCCTCTGCACAACCTCAACCTCGCCTTTGACATTGCAGAGAAGCACCTTGATATCCCCAGGATGTTGGACCCTGACGGTGAGTGGGCAGCGGTGGGCCTGGAAGTGGTGGCTGTGGCATGCTGAAGACAAATTGGGTGTGGTTGGCTCCTAGTGATGAGTCAAGCAGAGTCAGGAAGGAAAGATTGATTACAGTTTTTAAGAATCTAACTATAATGACCAGAAGTTTCTATGGCATTAGGGTTTTATTTTATTTTTTACGAGTCATTTTCATGTTGAGTAAGATGAAGCTTTTTTTTTTTTTCTAGAGAGGCAATCTCAAAATCAGATTTATTACTTCATCATATGATAATGTCTTGTATCGAAGTAGAAATATTCTTTTAAGAGCTTTCATTAATTTTGTCTTTTTATTGCCATGTGTTTATTTTGTTGTGTATCCATAAGGTCTAATAAGTGTGCCACAAAGGAGATAGTGAGTGGCCAGACATCCTCTTCCCATTAACAGTCATTTCCTCCCCCAGTGCCAGTGATAAAGGAGATATTGGCCATTGTTCTTTTCAGCCTGTATCTTGCATCAGTCATGCTCACAGATAGAAGAGGAAATGTGCCATACAGAGTATTCTCAAGTTTACACACAGCATGAAAGCTTCCTTACCTGCCTTACTTTGTGGTTACCCAAGGAGAGATGGCAATGATTTGTTATTATTTGCTGTCTCTCATTTTGAGGGAAAAAAGCATAACTTTTCTTCTTTTGAATTCCTTTCTTCGTGTCTCTTGAATTCAGGGATGGAGTAAATTAGAAAAAGAAAACTAATATTTGCAAGAAAATGCTTTCACCTTCAAAGGATCAATGAAGTTTAGACACAAATATTCATGAATACTCGTCATCAATACCAGAACATCAAGCGTAACCTGCTTAGATTTGTGCACATATTAAATATAATTTGTTTTTTAGACATGACCATTCATTTTGGGTCTGTGTTTGAACAAACAATGTTGTCATTGTTTTCTCTACATATAAATAACAACTAAAGAGATAGAGCAAGATGACATCTGTATATTTTCATTTGTATGTAGAGACAAGGCATGACACATTGTCTTGGTTAACATCTTTCAGGAGAGAGGTTATTGTGATGGATTGATAGCTCGTGGCTATTTTTCTCTTTTAATTGGTTGAAATAAAATTACCAACTAGTTTCTTGTAAAAAAAGCGATTCTTTATCATGTCATGTATATACTGTGAAATGTCAAGGTGGTATTGTATTATTTATTAATGTCTTGTATTGAAATACAACATAAAAAAGGGATACTCCATCCCTGCTTGCACTTGGAGAGACAGTAATGGGACACTGCATCTTAGATATTCTCATGCTAAAAGAAAATCTTTTAAGAAAAGATTGGAGGTTGACTTTAATAAGTAGAAGCTGTATATATTCCAGCAATAAGTTTAAGGAGCATCTGGTTTATGCTCCTTCATTTTTGTTTATGTATATAGGCATTATGTGCATCACTGTGTAGCCATGTTGTGGTCATGCCTCACCAGCACTCAGCTCACATTTGGGTTTGCTCACCCTGTGCACTCACTCCTCACATGCCTCTCTTGCAGACCTGGTCAACACCCCGAAGGCTGATGAGAGGGCCATTATGACCTACGTCTCTTGCTACTATCATGCCTTCCAGGGGGCACAGCAGGTAAACCACAGCAGAGTGCACCTGACAGACTATTTGCAGAGCTCTTCACAACAAATTCAGTTCCCATCACAGCAGAGGGCCCCTGCCTAGTCCATATAACAGAGTCATCTTCATCACAGCAGAGGCTTTATCCCACAGCATGGAAATACACCAGCCAGCCAGCCTCAGCCATTGACAGAATCCTCTTCCACTTTTTTTTTTGTTTTTTTTCCTCTTTCTCTCTCTCTCTCTCTCTCTTGCTCCAAGATTAGTTCACTGCCTGTCTCTTGTAAGATTTGCATTGGTTTGGAGGTGGTCTTGAAAACAGTTCTTCACTTATACAATTTCTACTCTAAATGCAAATGGTGAAGAAGAACCTTAGTTTTTAAAATGGCATTCGATATTTTATTCTGTTGGCTCATAATATTGATTGTTGGTGCATTTGTAATGATTAAACAGAGATGAAGGCTTTTCATGGCACTATGCCATGTCTTAGCTTGATGATGCTACCTCCAAACCTACCACTCACACATTGCACTGTCTTGTTGCACCACTTAGCAAACAGCTGGAGACTAATGCAACTTTGAATATGCAAATGAAAATCTAAAATATGAGAATATAAGCTTTCTTGCAGTGAAAGGTTTGATCCACTGTTATGATTAAGGGGCAAATTTTAATCACATCTTTCATAATAATCTCAACGTTGAGCATTAAGCTTGTGTAAAATAAAAAAGGACATTTATTGGGATCTTCAGCTATTTGCATCTTGGTTTAAAGACAAGTTTTGAACTATTCACACATCTGCATCTCTCCTGTGATGACTAACAGTAGTAGTTTCTGAGTGCAGCAGCAGCACACAGCAGCAGCACCTCATCTGACTCACTCCTACAGCACTGCCGGAGCCTCAGAGGTGCCCTGAGACGCCACCCAGCCTGTCTGTGTATTTTTAACAGCAATGCAGCATTGTGTGTCCTGCTGTCCCTGCTCACCCTGACTACCAGCTGCTCTGTGTCCCTCACTGTCTTAAAACATGGAAGTTATTCACAAAAATCTAGATTGTAATAAAAAATGCATTTACCAAATCACCTTGTCTTGAAAATCTTTACTCTCAGAAATTAAAATGCTTTTCAACAAGTGGTGCAATATTTGTTGTTCATTTGTCATAAGTGCACAACTTCCTTCTTTTAAAGTTATGACTTACACATCAGAGGGAAAAGTCTGGAGTGAAACAGGTCGACTATTACCATATTATTTTGCGCTAAGTAGAGCCAATGACAGCAATCAGTTTAAGATTCTTGGCAACATGCATGGAATAGTTTGTGTTCTGTTCATTGCTGGATGGTATCCTACCTAAGTTTATGTTTGTATAGTATTGTTCCTTTGACCTTAGTTCATGCAATGGCAAACATGTTTTCTTAATGAAAGACAAAGTATGGCTTGAGTCCCACAGTTTCAGAAGAGAGAAAAGCATTCAGTTTCATAATATGTGCATGTATATAGGCTGTGATATTTTGAGGTTATTAGAAATGCATTATTCACTCTGTTGAGGTCTTATTCTGCACAGTTGTAATGTGTTGTAGTATATATATGCATGTGGGGCTCAGTCATCGGTCTTGCCTGTGCTCTTGCCGTCTGTCCAGTCCTATGTTCCTATATACTCTGTTCTTAAGAACAATTGCCCCAAGAGATGACCATGCAAGATGAGTCCATTTATTCCTATCCTTGCATAGTCTCATCATCATTCTTTCTTCTTTCTTCCTCCCATCTTGTGTAGTGGCATGGACTTATCTTTCATTCTCTACCATTCTTTAGTACCATTCTCTCATACACTTAATATTTTTTTTTTACAGTCATATTTATTGTTCTCTCATTCATTTGCCTTCATTCGGTGTATCTGTATGTTTAACTTTTCTTGCTTCCATAACTGTACAGGATCAAATCAAGATACTTTAACTAGTGCATCTCCTGATTTTTCTTAATTCAGCTTGATTTTAGATTCTCTTGTACATTCACCTCTTAATCACTGATATAGAAACAGTCAAAATCAATCACTTCAATTTTAATTCTTTTGATATCTTCACTTTTTTTTATTAATTATTTTTCTTTTTACTTCTATTCATCTTCAACTTTTACCTCTTTCATTAAACATATTTCTTCCAAAACTGTCATCTGCACATAAAATTTTAGTCAACTTGTTTGTACTCTGATGTACTTAGATGCATTTCCTCTCTGATATCACCAACCTTTTTTTCATCCCTTTTGTTCTCTGGTGTTGTAGGCTAAACAACTACAGAACCAATACACTCCTTTACTTTGCAATCCCTTGTATTTCAAGATGCACCTATTTCTTTGTTCTATCTAGTGTGGTTGCCTGTGCATGATTTATGTCTCCTATGCTCGCAGTTTTTGATATTACTTTAACCATGACATTTGTAACTAAAATTAGGCCCATGTTTGGTTGCTTTCCCCACTCCTTGTGTGGGTGGTGGTGGTGGGGCAGAAGGTCAGCCCAATGCCACTCTTCCCTCAGCCTCAGGGATTGTTGATCACTTCAAGGCTTACAGTTTGTGATGGGCTGTTTATATCTCTTTTCACAGTACTATCATTTTACATACCACATTTTTTCTTATATTCAGTATGATAACTGAATGTCAACACTTTGTTGAGATACAGTTATTTTGTCTCAAAATTGAGCTCTGAAGACAAAAGTGACACTTTTCTATCTTCATTCTTGAGGCTAATGTATGAGGGTGGCCCAGTGTGGGCACTGGCAACCAGGGCTACAGGGAACATATTGAGTCAGCAGCCTCCCTGTCCTTCCAGTCTTACAGTATACAGTGTGCTCAAGACCTAATCCACTAATTTTCCAGCCATGATGTAGGTGCTCCCAGCTGCGTGCAGGCTTGTGTGTGCATGACTAACTATGTACATAAACATTCACAGACATTTCGGAGGGAGTGCCTGATGAACGTGCAGTGATGACTTACGTGTCTTCATATTACCACACTTTTACTGGAGTGCAGAAGGTGAGTGTTAAGGCTGACAGTGACAGAGTACTGAGATCAAATTACTAAGTATAAAGTTGACTGCTTTGATAATAATCAGAGAGGTGTTGATGGGTGCCTTGTTGATGGGGTTGTAGGTTAATTGTTCATTGGTGCAAGATTTAGATGCATGGAGTAGGCTGTGAGGTAGTGGATATATGGATTGAAGGAAAGCAGTCAGCTCTTTCGTTATCATTATTACATAAATGAAGTTAAAATGCTTGTAAGTCATAGGTCAAATTGAGTTGGTGATTTGTGTGGATATTGGAAATATGCCTTTATGGCTGAATGTTGGGGAGCCACATGAGTTTTCCTATATATGTAAATCCATGTTGCTGGCTGAAAGGAACTCTGAAAAGTTTGGATAGTACTCTTGTGGATGTAGGTGAGAATGAAGAGTTTGGATAGTACTCTTGTGGGTGTAGGTGAGAAAGGAAGCTGACAGTGTCCTGAAGAGAGTGATAGGAAACAGACTGATGGATACACTGCTGGTGTGATGTATGTACACACGTTTTTATTGTCTACTAATATCAGTGTGCTGCCTTTATACTGAAGGTCTTTTTTGTCTTCCTAATGTGTCACCATCATTGCCACACATTTCATTGTGCTTAAACTACAAATATGCTCACTCATTTTTCATTGTACTGAAAAGAAACCACATCATCATATTAATTGTATGAATTACAGATATGCACTTTGCATTATTTCTAGACTTGACAAATCACAGAACAACATCAAAATTTTTATAGCTTGTAGAAACTGATGATGAATATTATATATCCATGTTAAATAATTCAGTTTTTAACTTTTGGTTAAATCAGAGGGATTTATGAAAGCTAATGATTTCATCAATTAAGATGTGAATTTCAGAAAAAAAATCTTAAAAATTACACTGCTTTCCAAAACTGAATAATCTTTACTGTAGATTAGTAGATTTTTATTAATTCATGACTGGTATCTCTGAGCAAACAAAGTTACCACTATTACAACCTCGTCATTGAGTCTTGTATGGCTGTCAGGCGGAAATGGCTGCCAACCGCATCTGCAAGGTGCTCAAGGTCAACCAGGAGAATGAGAGGCTGATGGAAGAATATGAGCGCCTCACCTCTGACCTTCTGGAATGGATCCGCCGCACACTGCCCTGGCTTCAGGCCCGCCAGCCCGACAACACCCTGTCTGACCTACAGAAGAAGCTGGAGGAGTACCGCCTCTACCGCCGCAACCACAAGCCTCCCCGTGTGGAGCAGAAGGCTCGCCTGGAGACCAACTTCAATACCCTCCAGGTGCCTGACTGCTCTCTTCTAATGTATACTCATTCCTTGCTATTAAATCACCAGCTGACCATCTTTTCAGTGCCACTTGCCACCAGAAGTTGTATGGATTCTTAGTTAACCGACTTGTTTTGTCATGGTGTCTCTTTGTAAATTTTCATTGACTCCCAGAGAGCTAACCAGGCTTTGTCTTCTTGCTATACATTCCATCTTACTGATATTTATGTGAGATATTTCATCATTGTCACTCATCTTGCATGAATGACAATGATGGTAATTCTTTTTTACTGTGGCTAACTAGTGAATTTCCAGTATGCAAGCTAATTTCCCATAAAGCTTACTAATTTTTTTCACTCCACAGACCAAGCTGAGGCTGTCCAACCGTCCTGCTTACTTGCCCTCTGAGGGGAAGACTGTCACAGACATTGCCAATGCCTGGAAGAACTTGGAGGGCTGTGAGAAGTCCTTTGAGGAATGGCTTCTGTCTGAGATGATGAGGTCAGTGCTGCCTTTGTTTGCAGGTTATGGTCTTGTTTCATGATAAGGGGTTGCTGAACTTTGTTTTAATTAGGTTTACAAGAGATGTTTTCTCATGATATGAGGCAATTATTTATTCATCTATATTTAAAATTGATTACACAAACATATGTATCATATATCTATTAATTCTGTATTGTTTATTGATCTTTTAAATTGTAACTTCCAAACATTTAAATGTAGATTGAAAATTATATATTGGATTAACTTTCACTTGTACATGTTGTATTCTTACAGGCTGGAGAGGCTGGAGCACTTGGCCAAGAAGTTCAAGCACAAGGCACAGATCCATGAGACCTGGACCCATGGCAAGGAGGAGATGCTCAAGAGCAGCGACTTCCGTCACTGCAAGCTGAATGAGCTCAAGGCTCTCAAGAAGAAGCACGAGGCCTTTGAGAGTGATCTTGCTGCCCACCAGGTGATCCTCCTCCTCTATGTTGTCTTGGAGAGCTTTTTGCTTGAATCAATAGCTTTACAGCAATGAAATAAGATAAATGAAATACAGTAAAGTCCCGGGTTACATCGGTCTCGAGTTACGTCAAACTTATAGTTACGTCAGTCCACTATAAGGCAATTTAAGATTAAAAAAATTGAAAATTTATAAATCGTAAAGCGCGGGATTTATTGTTATTGTTGGTGGTTACCCGCCACACCACGCTTGAATACAATAACACCCTGCCTCAGTTCCACCACACCGTGCCTGGCAAGTGTTATCCTACTTCTGCATTTACTGACTCAAGTTCTTAGTACCTTGGTCAATGGCACCAAAGAGAAAACTTCTTAGTGACAGCAGTGATGCAAAGAAAAGGAAAACCATTACGCTACAAGAAAAAGAGGACATAATTAAAAGACATGAGAAGGGAGGCAGCAGCTGTGTGTGAGGGAGGGAAGAAGAAAATGGGAAGCCCGTTACCATGACAATGGGGAGGTTGACGACCTTGAGGGCTCGCACACCCATCACAACAATAACAACTCCGGAGCCTTCGCCTGGGCCACACAACACTCGCAGCTGACTTGCACCGTCTGCGTCTGTCTCCTGATCCCTATTGCCCTTTCCTATTGCATTTCCTGCTCCGCTGCCCACGCTTCTACTCCCACCGCACTGCACTACGCTCCCAACTGTCCGCCCTGGGCGTCACAACATTCGACCTGCCCACCCTCCTGGCGGCCTCAGGCGTCCACCGCTCTCGGCAACCTGCAGTCCTTCGTGTTCGTGGCCCTAAACAACAACAAAAACAAGCTTGTGTTTCATATTCCTACATAGTTGTAAATAATATAACAATATAACCTTTAACTTACCTGAATGACCGTAAACAATGATTGGTTGAAAACTCGATAATATGCTTTGAAATGTATGGAAACTCGAGTTACGTACAAAATCAACTTATGTCATGTTTCAGGAACGTAACTCTGACGTAAACCGAGACCTTACTGTACAGTTACTTCACTTAAAATTCAGAGTTTAACAATGAATATGTAATAATTAAATAGGTTGACTTATATGCCATTGTACAGGTTTGTATTGTTTGCCAGAGCTACATGAAAGTGGTAGAAAACTGCTTAGTGATCAAAATCATAGGTGTTTGATTGTACCCCTGCAGTCCTGGTGCTTACTGGCAAGGCAGCAAGGAAGCTTTTACAGAAAAACCCTAATTTTATAGGCCTTCAAGAATAGTTATTCTGTGGTTGTAAACAAGTAAGCACACCCTACTTTTTTCATGTTTTTCAGGACCGTGTGGAGCAGATTGCAGCCATTGCCCAGGAGCTCAATGCCCTTGATTACTATGACTCGGCCACCATCAACACCCGCTGCCAGTCCATCTGTGACCAGTGGGATCGTCTTGGCACCCTCACCACTACTCGCCGCAATGCACTCGAGGAGACAGAGAAGCTGTTGGAGAAGATTGACCAACTGCACTTGGAGTTTGCCAAGAGAGCAGCAGTGAGTGCTTGTCTATTTGAAAAGATAGTCAAAGATGAAAGTGTATTGAAAATTACATTATGTGCTAACTCATGCAGGTCATTTCCCTTGTAGATTTTTCTTTAAGTATGTTGCAAAACTTATTTGGAAATGTTGTGGTAGAATTATTTCACATTCTTCTATCTGTATTGTTCAACTCATGATTGCCCATACCTATATTCTTCAAAACTTTAATTGATCTTTCAAATTATAGATGAAGCATTTCATGTATAATGAAATGAAAGACATGTTTTCACCTACACAGAAATTCTTACTCATATCATCATAAAGTTGACTTGCCAGAGTAATAGTACATAATCTTACTGTAATGCTGTGAATGTATTTATAAAACAAAAAATAATGCTAATGCCATACCCCACAGCCTTTCAACAACTGGTTGGATGGCGCCTGTGAGGACCTGGTGGACATGTTCATTGTGCACACCATTGAGGAGATCCAGGGACTCATCGACGCCCACAGCCAATTCAAGGCCACGTTGGGTGAGGCCGACAAGGAGTACCAGGCCATCACTGCTCTGGTCACAGAAGTGCAGAACACTGCCCAGAAGTACCAAATCCCTGGTGCCCTGGACAACCCATACACCACCCTCACCGCACAGGTCTGGAGGGGCAGGGCTGGGTGGGTCAAACAGGGAAAAGAAAAGCTAAGGTAGTAAATGGCTGGGTTTAGCTAAGTTTACTAGAAGGAAAGGATCAGACAAGTTTAGATATGATGGTGAAAAGAAAGATGAGAACTAATGATGGGGAGAAAAAGATAAAATGAAAGCAGTATAGAAAAGAAGCATTGAAATAATTACCACTCACAGTAACCAGAGTAAGGGGAAGATAAGAGGATGTGGTGTTAAGGCATGATAAAGAGAGTGGAGAGGTAAGAGAATGACAACAGGGAGGAGGAAATACAGCATTTTAACATTTAGATTCAGACATTTTAGTAATGGTGCACAATAATTCTTTTATACTTCACTAAACATTAGCACACACCAGCAGCCTCCCCAGAGGTCATCCTGCTACACTTGCTACAGATTTGGAGATTTATGGTTTCACTTGTGCTACTTTGGGGATGTTGCTGAGTGTTGGTGTGTTGGCATCTTTGTATAACATGTTCTTGTGTCTTCCCTCATACATGCTTCCTAGGGCAGTGAGGGAATTATGGGAGCTATGGAGGTAATGTTATTGTTGTTGTTGTATGGCATGGGAATGGAAGGAACAGTATTAGTAGTGTAGTAGTTTTAGATGAAGCACAAAAGCTTTGGTGGGATCATTATAATTACAATTTATGCTGTTTATGAAAGTTGAAAACAAAAGTATTAGGCTGCATGAGTAAGAGAAGAATTTCAGTCATTGCACAAGGCCACAAAGCACATAATGATAAATTACATGATTTGTATATACAAATGCACAAATGTAATTGTGAATTACATACTTATGTATATAATAACACCTTAAGCACTTACTTTTTTGCACATGTCTACTAGGTAGAACACATTTTGCAAAAAAAAAAAAAAAAAAATGCTCATCTCCGCATTATCCAGTTGTGGGTAGCAGATAACCAACTAGAGTTTAAAATGAGTCAGATATGTAGTATTGTAAAAATTGGTATACATATATGTGATTGTACAATTATTTCTTTTGTTTTATCAGTCATGTTCCTTTCCAAATGTTTTGGGCATATAGTGTGATGACTCACTCTGATTTTCTCGTTCCACTTATTTCCTCCCCTTCCAATAGGTCATCACCAACAAGTGGGGAGAAGTGCGCAAGTTGGTACCCCAGCGTGATGCAACACTGCAAGCTGAGCTCCAGAAGCAACAGAGTATCCTTTTTGTATTTAGTCATTATTGTAACAGTGCATTCCTACATTCCCTCCTCTCCCACAGATAATCTGTGGCAAATACATGGTTTGTATCATCTACTTAAAGATATGTGTATAGCATAATCTTTCACCCCATGACCAGTTGTGCTTCTATCTTATAATATACATATACACACACTCAGCCCTCTACTATCATGTCTAATTGGTGCATCCATCACTGCACGATAGCCAAAATTGCAATAACTGAAGTGAAGAACCTATATTAATAATTCAAATTGACACTATAACCTACAAGCTCTCAAAAATTACTATTTGCCCAGTTTTTATACCATATAATAGTATAAAAATTAAGAAATAATACATTATAAAAAATAATGCTTAACCAAGAATCATGATAACAGCATTTTACGTAGTATATTTGATAGCATATAGAATACATGGGTATATAAGAGCACATCCATTTCAGCAAGTCAAATTCAGGAAAAAAAATTTCAATGTATTTAACCCGTACAGTGTTGCTTTATAGGGGTGAAACAGGTCACGTGGGGTTGGATTTTGGCCAAATAATATTGTTGTATAAAATTAAATTGCTGATTTGAACAATATAAATGTGATATTTGAGTGTTACCTGTAAGCCGTCATTTTCCGTGAGTCCTTTCACGCCTGGCAGCAATGCTAGAGTGGTGCTGCGTAAGATGAAACATGTAGAACAGTACTATGTAACTTCCACTTCTTATTTATTATTTCCGACACACTGAATGTTTCTTCCATGACTATATATTGTTTAGTTTGAGTTTCTAATATTTTATATCTTACGATTGTTTGTCTAGCCTTTCTATAGTCATATCATAGTACCAAATTTATCACATGAACACAAAATAGCTTGAAATTGCTATTCAAGTTGGAATAATATAAAAATAGCTGATCTACTAAACAGGATTTTGAATATATTTTTAAGTAATTATGACACCACTGATATATTTCTATAAAAATACCATTTCTTCAATAAATAATTCGTGGTCATGGATACATTCTATGTAATAGACCACAGCAATACAATAAAAAATCAGAGTGAGCTTTCAAAATCATATTTTGTCATAGAAAAGACATTTTGAACCATTTCTACTGGTTTAGGTGCCATGAAGTAAAAAAAAAAAAAAAAATGCCATGAAGTAAAAAAAAAAAAAAAAAAAAAAAAAAATTTGTACGTTCAGGAGGGAAAGTGTTTAGTATGTATATATACGGATCAACACTTTACAGGTTAAGCATATATTGTTGAAAGCAATCTAGCAACACATTACATGAGCAGAAAACCTCATCTTTCTTTGTGCTCCTCATTTGGCCTTCTTGCTGTCACCAGACACTTTATCATTTTTTCCCTTGCTGTCACCAGACACCTAGTGGTGTGACCAAAATGTAAGGAAGATAGTGTTACCAGTGTTACCATTTAAAAGCAGGTGATGGAGAAATGGATGAAAGTTTTCTATTGAGAAAGAAACACCATTGTCAAATGCATTTTCCTTAACCTCCCTGCACCTCAGACAACGAAAGTCTTCGCCGCCAGTTTGCTGAGAAGGCCAACGGTGTGGGGCCATGGATAGAGAAGCAGATGGATGCCGTGGCTGCCATTGGCATGGGCATGCACGTAAGTGTGCCAGTTGCAACACATGGCTTGTTGATGTTTGCTCAGTGTCTCTCAAAGATGCAGTGAGATTCATTTTTAATAATGAATTACTAAAAGGCATCTTCATTAAAGTGGTTTGAAAACTGGCAGTTGCCATACCTTTATAAAACCTTTGTAAAAATTGAAGATGAGAAGTAGAAGTAGAACAAACTGGTGAATTGAATTTTCTTGCAGGGATCTGTGTTGGAGGACCAGCTGAACCGTCTCAAGGATTATGAGAATGCCGTCATCAGCAACAAGGCCATCATGGATGAAATGGAGAAGATCCACCAGTCTGTGCAGGAGTCCATGGTGTTTGAGAACAGGTGTGTCTATTACTTGTATCATAACTCAGTTTCATCAGGACTTTAGGTAAAACTTGTGTTCCAGAAGACCACAATCCTAGGTAAAACTTGTGTTCCAGAAGACCACAATCCTATCAACTTGCTAACACTTAATTTTCTACTCAAGGTACACCCAGTACACCATGGAGACCCTGCGTGTTGGGTGGGAGCAGCTCCTCACTTCCATCAACCGCACCATCAATGAGGTGGAGAACCAGATCCTGACCAGAGACTCCAAGGGCATCAGCCAGGAGCAGCTCAATGAATTCCGCTCCTCCTTCAACCACTTCGATAAGAACAGGTGAGAGTAACTAAGTGGAGGTCCTACATGCAGATAGGGGAGGCATAAAAAGAAAGGCTAAGATTTCATTGTAATCCATTACGCTAAAGAATTTAGTGAGTTCAAATTAGTTTAACTCTTATGGGGAAGACTCATGACCTGTCACTAGTCAGTGGGGTTTCTGTAGTCAGCATTCACTCCAGTCTTTGCCTCTTTTGCCCCTACTTGTGCCACTGTCACTGTCTTGGCCGCTGCCAGTATCACTAATAGTGCCATGACCGTCACCATTGTCACTGGCACTGCTTTCAGCTTCCTGTTTCTCACAGGAGTAGTACTTGTTGCCTCCCACACACTTCTACAGTCATTCCACATGGACCGACCACCTTTTCCACTTGTGGTTATCTGTAGGAGTAAGTGACAACCAAAAGGGCATCCACCACTTTGTACATCCCCTCCGAGTGACCCTGGAGCTGAGGAGATGGGCCATGCACCCGACAAATTCTACAGCCACACCCTGTTGCCAGGCACACAATGTGGTTTCCCACACACATTGGCAGTATTGCTGCCACATGGCATGTCCAGCCAGCTTGAGGTGGCTGTGCACCTTCCTCCTAATCTTGTCCAGGTGTTGCTGCAAGCGTACCGGGACTGCACCCTGGGTAGCCAGCCCCTTGTCCAAACATAAGCTGTTCCAGTGTGTACTTTGTTGCCTCATGCTCAACAGGGCAGCCACTCATCCTGGTCCTGTTGATAGCTGCATAGTAGTGGGCCAGCTGACTCACCAGCATGGCATTATAACACTGCACCACTCTGCCACTCTGAGAGTGCAGGTGTTTATCACTCCCAGGAGACTGCAGCACTCTTCCTTGGTCCCGTAAAGCTCGCCTGGCACTCCAGAGTTGATGAACACCCACATTACAAGGAATTCTTCCATCTAAGCCTTGTGGTTGGGAAGGGCACAGGCCCTATGTGTGCAAGGAACAGACTCTTGATATCCACAGGAATCATCTCCATGGGCACATTAGCTTGGTACAGCTGGAGAGGAGCGTGCATCCTCTTAATGTTGGCATGATTACTGGTGTTTTCATTCACCTCCCTTAGCAGTTCTCATTCTTCCTGTTGTCCACCCAGCACAGCTGAGACAGCTTGCTCTAGCCACAACACCTCCCACTGGTCCATCAGGTTATTTGTGGCCCAGGAACAGCATCTCAAGCACTCCCTCCATCAACCTCTTGAAGCAGCTGAAGGCATTACATAGGCTTCACTGAACTGCCACAGCCCCTAGCCAAAGAAAAGGCAGTCTTCAGCTTGTCATCCATCTGCTGCAGAAGATGTGTGTCTGGCACTGTCACAATGTAACATTAAGGGCACAGTAGTCCATTCAGAACCTCTTTGTTTCATAGCAGCAGCTATCTCCTACATGGCATGCTGCATCTCTTCTCACTTAGCACATAGACAACATGCTTCTCCAAGGACATGCAGCCAAGGTCCAGATCATCACAACTTGCTGCAGTAGCATCCTTACCATTGGTGCCTTGCTCTCCCTCATTCTGGAATATGGTGTCACTCTGGGCAGTGGAATGGCAGGTATAGGGAGTGTGTTCCTTCATCTCCCTGGCAAGATACTTACTTGGTCTGCTAGTCACTTCCTTCACCATAAGTGTCACCTCCAAAGAATAAGGGTACTTCCCATCTCGGAGATCTTTTACACGTGTGAGGAAGTCTTTAGCAGGCACAGGTTCTCCTGGGCAACAATGTAGACAGGCATCCACTCTAACTTCACACAGACATTCATCATCACAGGGCCCTGCCTGGCAACACACTGTCTGGTGACACCACACAGCCTCTGTAGAGCTTCTAGCATGCTGCACATGTTCACCATGTCTCCTCTCCCAAACATCCACTCTGTGCTAGTGGCCATTTACCACAACCAACCAAGCAGGGTGCCCATTCACTCACAGGGCTGTGGGCACTACCACGAAGTGACATCTTATTCCTGATGGGAGCATTAGCATCTGGTGTTTCTTCTAACCTGTTATGGTCCCATCCTGGCATGGGAAGCAGTCCTTGGCCTCATGGGTTGGGTCATGTCTATATGCTCAGAGCCAGTTTCTCTGCATTGTGGAATGTAATCACAAGCATGGCCACGTAGCTTGGGTCCGTGGCACACTCTGGCTTGGCATACATACTGCAGACCATACCTCATACTGGAACTCTTTTAGATCATGGGCTTCTCTTTTATGTGTTTGGATTTTTTTCCCATCAATGGGTCTGAAGGAGGAGCAGGAAATGAAGCTTGGTCATGGAGTGCCTCTGCTTGGGTTTCAAGTGCAACTTCCCTCAGCTGGGTGTCAGAAGCTCCGCAGAAAATGCAAACATGGGTGCCTGTGCCTAGTGATCTCTGTGGCTGATGCTCTCACTGCTGGGTTCATCATATTATGGTTCTTGGGGTTTCTGTGTGGTCTCTTGTGTGTCTCATAGTATCTGGAATCTGGACTCTACTAGCCTACATTTTTACAGGCACCATTGGGTTTTTGTCATCAGCTGGTATATACAACAAGATCTGTAGTAGTGGAAGTTTTCTCTCTACAGTAGCTGGTACTTACAAACTGGTGCTTCTGTCATTTTTCAAAGTCTCAGAATCTTCAAAAACTTTACTGAAAACCCATTGAGCTCCTGGTAATGATCCTAAGGTTAGTATTGCTGAAATATCCGTTCATGATATTGTGACCTGAGCACTGGAGACCACAGAGTTTAGAGCTCATTACCACTGTCTCCTAACAGAACACTGCCAAAAGCCAGGTAACAACTAAAGAAATAAATCTTGTCAAGTGGCTGAGTCATTGCCCCATCGATCAGCCTGGCTTCCTGCCTGCTTTACTTTCTTGTAATTCAGATAGTCCCAGAAGCAATGCCCAGACCACAGCTCCAGCAACTATGGTGGAAAACAATACGACTGGTGTCTTCCAGTGATTTAGCTCTATGGAGCTGGCCACACTGCTGCATCTTGTGGCCTGCTTGGTCATGCCCCCAGTAGGCTCCTCTGAAATCCCCAGGACTCTACTTCTGTTTGCAGCCAGCCTCATAAATCTTGGTATGCCTGACCTGGACATGGTGAGGCAGGGTGGCAGGGTGTCAGTTTCCAGTACACAGGGTGGGGTGAGGCTAGTCCTGGGGCACTGGCAATGGTCCTCAAAGGCCTCCATCTACAAGTGCCTCCAGTTTATTATTCGGGTGGGCTTGCTTCATATATTGCTACTGCTTGTGTCCAAAGCAGTTCCTGGTCAGGAGATTCACTGTTTCCTTTGTCATTAGGCATGCATAGCCAATCCAGGGTCTTCACCTCCTGTATGAGCTCCATAAGAGACTTGCCTCTGCTCCTCACTCAGACCTTTAGATGTGTCAAGAAATGCCACAGATGTTGGGCTCACTTCATTCTTCTCCAGCCTTATTCTCCATGAACAGGACTTGCAGTAGCACCACTCCTTGGTACTCAAGCTGTAGGCACAAAACTATAAAAGAAGGCACATAAGAAATCATTTTTGATTTTTGTGCAATAAAAACTTTACTGAGGGGAAAAATGTAAACCAGCAGGGAGGTAAAGCCTTGGTCTGATGTCTGATCCACAGTGTGAAGTGTAACTCGGAAGCCAGTTAGCAAACTGGGAGTGGCAGTGACGAGAAACAACTAAATATAACTTTCTATTTGGCATATTTGCTTGTCTTATGAGAAAGGAGAAAACTGAATAACTCTCCTAAGCATAGAGAATTGGCATAATTCATGGACAGGCTACAAGCTGCATGTAGAGGAAAGTGTCTGCTTACTTTAGTTGCCCATCATTTAAAAAAAATTATCAGGTACTAATTTTAAAATTTTGTCCTCTTTCTCAACCTGGAAGACAAAGGTAAGTATACTCTAATATTTGCTTGCCTTTATCAATAATTTGCTGAAATCTGGTGATTTGTGATTGTGACCATGATTACATTAATTTTTATTATTGAGAAGGAAATAGTACAAACATTTATATTATTGAGAAGGGAATAGTACAAACATTTCTAGCTTTTCATATGAGATTTGCTCTCGTAATTAGCACTTTGTGTGATAAAATGCTAGAAAAGGAAAGTTTATGGTAAAAAAACATCATTTAGTGTGAGATGCAAGCAGTTGTAATGTTGCCTTGTGTAGTACTTGATGGCAGTGTTGACCATACATGCACTGATACTTCCTCCAGGATTTCCCTCTTTCTCATAATAAGCTACATTTGAGATTGTTTCTGTACTAAACTTACAAAATCAATGAAACATTGTAAATTAGTAACTGTAAAATTCAAAAGCCCCCTCATTGCCTTCAGTTAATTCACATTCATTCAGTTCCTACTGTATGCACATATCCATCTTACATACTTCTTGCAGGTGTGGACGTTTAGGCTCCTGATGAGTTCAAGTCTTGCCTCATCTCTCTTGGCTACTCTATTGGCAAGGATCGACAGGGTGAGATTGACTTCCAGCGTATCTGCAGCATTGTTGATCCCAACACCACTGGCTACATTCAGTTTGATGCTTTCCTGGACTTCATGACAAGGGAGAATGTGGACTCTGACACTGCAGAACAGGTCATCGACTCCTTCAGGATTCTGGCTGGAGATAAGGTTGGTATTAGAAGAGATAGAACGAGAATGATATATCAGAATGACAAACTCTTAAGAGAGAGAATGATATATCAGAATGACAAACTCTTAAGAGAGAGAATGATATATCAGAATGACAAACTCTTAAGAGAGAATGATATATCAGAATGACAAACTCTTTCAAGACACTTACCCTCTGTCCTTGGCACCTTTCCCTGGCGCCTTTTTTTGCTGCCCTTGCCAGTGCCCTTCCTTCATGGAGAGTAAAATGAATAAGTAAATGTTATATTATATGTTCCCTAATGTCTGTTTCTCTTCCAGCCTTACATCCTTCCTGAGGAGCTGCAGAGGGAGCTGCCCCCAGACCAGGCAGAATACTGCATTCAGCGCATGCAGCCATACAGTGGACCCAATGCCCCACGCGACGCCCTTGACTACATGTCCTTCTCTACGTCTCTCTATGGTGAAAGTGACCTGTAGATCCCCTGACCCAGCTTGATGTCACCTCTCACCACCACCACCACCACTACCAACCTGCCAGATGGGGATGTGGCAGCTTTTCCAGATGACACTAGTTTGACTTGATTAATCTATGTGCCATGTGATGTCTGAAGACACCCAGCACATGGATCATGGCTCAGCCTGCTGGAAGCTGCTCCACCATAGTGATGGTGGTGGTGGTGCTGATGGTGGTGACCAAGGCTACGTATCACTATTTCATAAAATAAATTCATCGTAAACTTAAAGAGAAGCTTCAGCATCCTACAGTTTGACAACACCTGCAGCTCCCTCCCACTCCCCACCTGAGTCCACCTCAGAGGATAGGCTTGCAGGTGACTTCTCTTTTCTTTTTTTAGAGAAGAAAATATTTTTTTTTTACCTCAATACATAAGTATGAGGAATGAAAGGAAGAAGCTTTTTTTCTCTAATTTAAGTTGGAAGTGAATGAGATTTGATAGGCATTTTTATTTGTTTGGAGATATCCAAACCTAAAAACTAGAGGGTCTTTTCCGTCAGTGGGGATTTTGGGGGTTACCACTCAGTATTGGTGCCGTGCTGAATTCTGCACAAAGGAAGAAAATCACCATGTGGACCGGGTAGTTGCGGCAGCGAACGAACTTTGAAAATAACGATTACCCCTTTATGTTCAGATTTTTCTTCTTGGTGCTTCTAGGGTGTGGAGGGTCAGGGGTGGGGGACAACAACACATGCCAAGCTCTGCCCCCAACTCTGCCTCCCTCAACTTTCTATCTCTAGGCTGGGTACACGAATTTCCCCCAGCACCAACTCCCCTCTTCCCCTTCTACACATACATACACACGTACGAACACTGCCGCCTGAAGTGCCTCTTTCCCTCTCCCTCCCATGTGTGTCTGCCCTTCCTGTCTGTCCCTCTGTACATTGTCTGACTGACACATGAACCTGCCAGAAAGCTTGCCACACTGCACCTCAATATGCAGCCACAGCAGTTAATCTTCTGCCAATGCAAGGTATTTGTGTGAAGATATCATTTCTAATGAAAACTTTTGACCATTATAAACTTCACAAGCTGAATGATGCCTCATAATGAAATGCTAGTTATACTCTTAATTGTACTTTTGTCATCAATTAGAAAAGAAGGCAAATTGGTAACCAGTACAAAGACATGAGGTGCCTTAACATAATCAAGGCTGTTTGAAAAAAAAATTGGCACCTTTCTGTGGCAGCAGCAGAGGTGGCAGTCTGCAGTGGTGTGGCAAGGCACTGAAGGGCCATGTGCTGTCATGGTGTAACCCAGGAATCTAGTCTGTGACGCTGTGGCCGCCTGTAAGCTGCTTCCTCTGTAAATACAATTGTGTACTATCCTTCCTTTCTTCTGCTAATTTAATTTGTCATAGGGCATGTGATGTGTATATTGCCACTATATCTTATGTTTGCTCCACTGCTATTTGATTTTTGTATAATACACCCACCATTCTGCCTTTATGTTGGAATTTCATTAAAAAATTTTGCCGACAACAGAGGAAGCTCTGCCAGCTTCCTCTGTTGAACATACAATGCGCCTTATTTGTGCAAGCGCCTCTAGGCACACTGCGATCTTGCAGTCTCTTGCGTCCATTTCTTGGTAAATCTACTGTAATTACTGTGTTTATTTATTGTTAATGGCAACAATTGATGGCTAGGAACGCAATGACGGGCTAATTATTATTTTTTAATGTCAAACTACGAAATCTTGTACTTGTTCCTGTGAGACCAACTAAATAAACATTACTAAATAACTAGTATTTTCTGAATCCATTGATGGGGCTCGAGTGGTGATGCTAAAATAATATATTTGTAGTAGGAGTAAGAGTAGGAAAGGAAGAAACAATGCCTGCAAGATGAAAGTTAGGTGTAATGTGTGTGTGAAATGAAGATCAGTGGGAAGGTTGTAGAAAGAAAAGCAGGAATCTATTTTGGTAAGACAACTAACCCAAAACACACTCAAAACACCATGCAACACCTCAGAATGTCCCCAAATATACCTGAAACTCACTAAAAATACCCAATATACGCCAAAATCACCCTGAGCTACCCAATTCCACACAAACCACTTACAACACTCAACACTAACCCAAAACACTCATGAAATCAAGCAACACCTCAAAAGGCATCAAAACACACACAACTCTCTCTAGAAACACCGCTATATGCCTAAATCACCCCAACACACACCCAAACCATTTAAAACACACAAAACTAATATAAAACACTAAAACAGCATGCAACACCTAAAACTCACTAGTAACACCGAATATAAACCAAAATTACCCCCACACACGCAAACCACTTACAACACTCAATATTATCCCCTACCACACTCAAAACTCCATGCAACCCTTCAAAATCTCCCAAACACACCTAAAGCTCATTAGAAACACCCAATATACCCAAGTCACCCCACACACATCTAGAAGACTCCCAATACATATCCACACAGCTTAAAACACTCAAAATTATCCCCAAAACACATTCAAAACACTACGCAATCTCAAAATGCTCCCAAAAACACATCAAAACATGCAAATACTCAGACATCTCAATCCACATACTCATGGTACGTAAAATATGCCTAAAAGGCCTAAAACACACCGAAAACACACACACACAAAAAAAAGTCATAACACCCTACAACACTACTGAACACACTTCAAACATCCCAAATATATCCCAAACCAACAGTATGCATTATAAAGAACATTAGGATTAAAAGGGACACTTGCCTAAATATTACACCTTGGCTCCTTTTCCTATTCCGCTTCTATTTCTCATTTCTTCTCCATCCTCCTCCATTGTTTCTCCTTCGTCTTCCTTCTATTGCTTCCATATACACGCCTGCGCCTAGAAACACACCAAAACACTAGATGTTAGACAAAATATTGAGGAAATGGAGGGTGGCTTAAGTATTGTGGCTTGGCGGCTGCTCCTCTTCCTCCTCCCTTTCTCCTTCCTTCTTATCCTCCTTTATTTCTACTTTCTTCTTCCTTCTGCTACCAATATCTACATACCTGAACCTAGAAACACACGAAAACACGTACAAATCACTAGATATTAGGCAAAATATTGACGAACTGGGATGTTGGAAAAGAGGCGCCAGCCTGGGGCTATGATGATACACCACCTGGGCTGTGATCATCAGAGAGAACGGAACGGGGAACTTGGTTAAATTACGTAAATAATTTGATACAAAAAATTACTTTTAGAAAAAAACAAAGCCACGGCCTAATGCATGACATTTTATGACGTGATAAATATCTAAACTTATTTTCAAAATATCAAAATATCTCCAGATCAACTAGTTAAAAAAAATGTCTAAATTAATTACGTTAAAAGTATAAAACATTTTCAACAATAACTTTCCTAAAACGTCCTGGAAAGTCGTCATTTTCACTAGGAGAGTATTTTACCACATTTCATGGAGTCTAAGCTATCTTTTAAGGCATTCTACAATGAGTTAGACCGAGACTTTTGCTCGACAGCACCAAACGCCATTTCAAAGTCTACATATTTCTCTCAATGCATCCATTTACATTCACTGTCATTCAGTATCCATCAAAGATTATAAGTCTCTTAGGACCGGGAGTCAGTACTTTGTATTCTAAAATCATCCCAGCCAGTAATCTAGATTCAGACTCTGGTATTCACTAGCCGTGCTCTACTGATTTCCAGAAAACGATTCTGGTTCCGAGACTCTAGTATTCGGTATTCACCAGCCACGCTCCACTGATTCCACGCGGAACCGGTTCCGGAACCGATTCCGATGGTTCCGCCAGCCCAAGGAACCGGTTCCTTGAATACCTGAGTTTACAGTTCCTGTCCACCACTAGTTGACGTTCTAATCAATAAAATTCAAATAAATTATCCCATAGTTTAATCTAAACTATCAGACAATTTCTTGAAAAAAATCATATAATGTAGTTTAATCTAAACTATGAGAATTTCTTGGAAAAAATTCAAACTCCTAAAATTATCCGCTATGAAATGACAACGGCAAAATCTTTCAAGTCTCCGGTTGGTAGGCTATTCCTTCAACGAATCTCGTACACACATACTTCCCTCAAAGGCTTATAATCCTAATATCAGCACAAAGCCTACCAGCTGAAAACCAATCGCCCCTGGCTCTATAGGGCTGTGTTTAATAATTTTTCCTGACCCAAGCTTCCCTGTAATCAGACCTAAAACTCCAGCACCACTAAAATATGGCTAACATCTGAATATCATTGTCATATACCAATTGAAATCTCAATTTAGAAAAAAATTCCTTCCTTCCATTATTAAGCATACCCTTGGAGGAAAATTAACGTTTTACTGCAAAATATTAAGTAGCATTGTCTGACATTCCCAAAACCATTATTCATCACAGCTGTGATAGTTATCCAATGTTAAGAAATAATTTTCAAACGGTTATCATTCAATACTCACATCATTAAACTAAACGGTAAATTTGCAGTTTGAACAAATACACCCATCTTAAATTTCTTTTTCCCTAAGTCTAACAAGCTTGGGGACCTCCTGGGAATGCGAGGTTTTTGGGTGGGGAAAGCAAAAATGAGGCAATTTGGGGGTCCGAAAAATCTAAGGAAAATATACCCGTTTTTAAGAAAAAAGGGGGAAAATCACAAAATTCATGAGTACTTTTCACTGAAATTATCCTAACCTAACATAATATCATCTCCCCTCTCCCCTCCTCCCCCCAACAAGCTTGGGGGTCTGTGGGGAATTGGGGGTTTTGGGGAGGAGCCAAAAGAGGCGAGATATGGCAATCCAAAAAATCTAAGGACAAAAACCTAACGTAACCTAACTTAACCTAACTGGGGGGGCTGTGCCCTCCGGACCTGCCCTAAAACACTAACCTAACCCTAACACAAACCTAAACTAACGTAACCTATCCTAGCTGGGGGGCTGCACCCCCCCGGACCCCCCATACACCCCTACAACACTAACCTAACCCCAACATAAACCTAATTTTAATGTAACCTAACCTAAGCAGGGGGGACGCAGCCCCCCCGGACCCTCTGTAACACTAACCTAACCTTAACAAACCTAACCTACCGTATCCTTGCTTTGGGGCAGCTTCCCTCCCCCACACACCGGTTCTCCTATAGCTTCACACAATATGCCCTACCTCTACCAATACTCCTCCTCACAATACCTTAACGAAAGGATGAAGGTCCTGGCTGGTCCTCTTCTTGACTTGCATGGCAGGAGCTATGATTTCCCAGTAATCAAATTCGCAACCTTTACAACTAAATAAATCTTTCCACTCTATGAAGTCTGTTCAGGGTGGGGTAGGTATGGTCGCTTACAACTAGCCATGGTACCAAATCAACCTCCGTACATGATTAGGAAGATGGACAGAATAGGGATGAGAAGAAGTAGAGAGTCTTGTGCAGCGAGGCCGCAGGAGGGGGAAGGCATGCAGTTAGCAAGTTCAGAAGAGCAGACAGCATGAAAACAGCGGTAGAAGACAGATAAAGATGCAACATTGCGGCGGTGACTTAAAGAATCAAGACAGTCAGTTAGAGGAGAAGAGTTGATAAGACGAAAAGCTTTAGATTCCACCTTGTTTAGTAAAGCTGTGTGTGGATCCCCCAGACATGAGAGCCATACTCCATACACGGGCGGATAAGGCCCTTGTACAGAGCAAGCAGCTGGGAGGAGAGAAAATGGACGAAGACGCCATAGGACACCTAACTTCTTGGAAGCTGATTTAGCAAGAGTAGAGATGTGAAATTTCCAGTTTAGATTTTTAGTGAAGGATAGACCGAGTGTGTTTAATGTAGAGGAGAGGGAAGTTGAGTGTTATTGAAGAAGAGAGGATAGTTGTCTGGAAGGTTATGTCGAGTAGATAGTTGTAGAAATTGAGTTTTTGAGGCATTGAACAAAACCAGGTTTTCTCTGCCCCAATCAGAAACAAGTGAAAGATCAGAAGTTAGGCGTCCTATAGCATCTCGCCTTGAGTCATTTAATTGTTGTTGGGTTGGGCGTCTGTTGAACGCTGTTGAATAATGCAGGGTGGTATCATCAGCATAGGAGTGGATAGGGCATTGAGTCAGATTTAGGAGATCATTGATGAATAATAGAAAGAGAGTGGGTGATAGGACAGAACCCTGTGGAACACCACTGTTGATAGTTTTAGGGAAGAACAGTGACCGTCTACTACAGCAGCAATAGAACGATCGGAAAGGAAACTGGAGATGAAGGTACAGAGAGAAGGATAGAATCCGTAGGAGGGTAGTTTAGAAATTAAAGATTTGTGCCAGACTCTATCGAAGGCTTTCGATATGTCAAGGCCGACAGCAAAGGTTTCACCGAAGTCCCTAAAGAGGATGACCAAGATTCAGTTAGGAAAGTAAGAAGATCACCAGTAGATCTGCCTTTACGGAAACCATACTGGCAATCAGAGAGAAGGTTGTGAGCTGATAGATGCCTCATTATCTTCCTATTAAGGATAGACTCAAAGGCTTTAGAAAGGCAGGAAATCAAAGCTATAGGGCGGTAGTTAGAAGGATTGGAGTGGTCACCTTTTTTAGGGACAGGTTGAATGTGAGCAAACTTCCAGCAAGAAGGATAAATAGAAGTAGAGACACAGATGAAAGAGTTTGACCAGGCAGTGAGCGAGTTCGGAAGCACAGTTTTTGAGAACAACAGGAGGGACTCCATCCGGACCGTAAGCCTTCCGAGAATCAAGGCCAGAGAGGGCCAGGAAAACGTCTTTATAAAGAATTTTAATTTTAGGGATGAAGTAGTCAGAGGGTGGAGGAGTAGGAGGAATATGCCCAGAATCATCCAAAGTTGAGTTGGTAGCAAAGGTTTGAGCGAAGAGTTCAGCTTTAGAAAAGAAGAGACAGCTGTAGAGCCATCTGGATGAAGTAAAGGAGGAAAGACGAAGAAGTAAAGTTGTTAGAGATATTATTGGCTAGATGCCAGAAATCTCGAGAGGAGTTAGAATTGGAAAGACTTTGACATTTTCTATTGATGAAAGAGTTTTAGTAAGTTGGAGAATAGATTTGGCATGATTACGGGCAGAAATATATAGGGCATGAGTTTCAGCAGTTGGATGGCTACGGAACCGTTTGTGAGCCGCCTCTCTATCATTGACAGCACGAGAACAAGCAGAGTTAAACCAAGGCTTTTTAGCTTTAGGGTTAGAGAAAGTATGAGGAATGTATAGCTCCATGCCAGAGATAATCACCTCTGTTATGCGCTCGGCACAAAGAGAAGGATCTCTGACATGAAAACAATAATCATCCCAAGGAAATCAGAATAGTACTGCCTTAGTTCCTCCCACTTAGCAGAGTTAAAATGCCAGAAGCACCTCCGCTTAGGCGGGTCCTGAGGCTGCACTGGAGTGATAGAACTGGTAACGGAAATTAGATTGTGGTCGGAGGAGCCCAACGGAGAGGAAAGTTTAACAGAGTAAGCAGAAGGGTTGGAGGTTAGGAAAAGATCAAGAATGTTGGGCGTGTCTCCAAGGCGGTCAGGAATACGGGTAGGGAACTTCACTAGCTGCTCTAGGTCATGAAGGATAGCAAAGTTGAAGGTTTGTTCACCAGGTTGGTCAGTGAAAGAAGATGAAAGCCAAAGCTGGTGGTGAACATTGAAATCCCTAAAATGGAGATCTCAGCAAAAGGAAAGTGAGATAAGATGTGCTCCACCTTGGAAGTCAAATAGTCAAAGAATTTTACATAGTCAGAGGAATTAGGTGAGAGGTATACAGCACAGATGAATTTAGTTAGAGAGTGACATTGAAGTCTTAGCCAGATGGTAGAAAATTCTGAAGATTCAAGATTGTGGGCACGAGAGCAAGTGGTGTCGTTACGCACGTATGCGCAACATCCACGTCTCTCTCTTATTTATCATACATGTGCTGTTTGAAAGTGATATTCTATGTATTGCATGTATAGTAAAGGAAGTTACATAGTACAATGAGTGTCTATGTTTACGACGATAACGATGATTTATATAAATTCTATGGCATGTGGCAGCGTTTCTTTTCCCATGTTGCCACGTTGGTGGTGGTGGTGTCCCCTTTCATCTCTCGGCTGAGTCAAGTCAGGCCAGGCCAGAGTTGCTAGGTTGGCGGGTTTCCCAAAGGGTTGCTCCAGCGGTGTCAGTCCCACGGTGTGACCTGTGATACGGGTACTCACCTGTAAAGAGGAGAAGGAGGCAGTTATTAGTGTGGTGTGGTTATCAAAGCTACTATTTCATTATTAACGGAGATCAGTATAGGAGTCACGTGGTTCAGGTTAATGCTTAGTACTTTATTGCAGTGATAATGAGGCTTAAATAACAACCTCAACTTACCAAATCCAACGCGAGGAAGACGCATTCAATAGGATAAACTAACGCACACTATCTATCACTACACTAACCGCGACGCCACGCACGCACACACAAGGAACCGCACTCGCCCGCCGCCATAAGACAAAAGGCCGAGGATTTGTTCAGCTGGTGTGGGATCACCTCGGCTGTCTTCGAATGTGCTGCCCTTCCTTTGGCTGACACACGCCCACCTCACGCCCTCATATCCACACCGCACTATAACATCACACTAAATTTGTGCTCACTGAGACACATTTCAGCGCTAACAAAAAGATGAGATTGGTGGGAGATTAATTATATACCGCACTCGATTTGTTTTCTTGCCATACTTTCGCACAGGGACATGGAACAAGAAGCTGCTAACTGCTTGTTATCCTCACGCCACACTCCTGCCTGGCTCCCTACCATCTCCCTCCCTCCGTCTCTGCTTCTCCGTCACGTAGAGGCTACCCAACGCCAGCTCCCTTAGCCATGTTCTAATCTTCCTTTATCGTATATCTAGTGGCCATGGTGTTGATACTAGCCTTTGTGATACAGAGCCTAATGTTACAAAATACAGCTGGTCTTGATAGCCTCACTACAGAATATCGTACTCTGCCAGTGGAGTCGCCTGGCCTGGGCATCCGGATGTGTTTTCTTTACCCCGGATAATTCCACTTCACAACAAATATTAAACAACTGTTGTACATTAACGAGCCACTAAAGAGTAGACAAGTTGTAGTTTCACATTTTCAGTGAATGCAAACTAAAAATCGAAAATCATGTAACCTCTCACAGGTTTTAAAAATTGCACAGGGGGAATATGACTTCGCTTCACTCAAAATATTGATTTATTTATTGATTTGCTTTCATCCCTGTGTCATCTGTACATGAATCATCTGGTTTCTATCAATATAATAGAATATAATTTTGACACATTTTGAAGTCACCACAAAGCTAAAGAAAGCACACATTTTTTTTTTCTTCCTGGGAAGGATCCTTTAGGTTGAAAACGAGTGTGCTTTGGGAATGTTTTGGTGTGTTTTGGGGTGTTTTGAGTGTGTTCTGTGTTGTTTTTGGTGTGCTCAGAGTGTGCTTTGAGAGGTTTTGTTGTGTTTGGGGTGTTTTGAGTGTGTTCTGTAGTGTTTTGGTGTGCTTTGGGAGGTTTTGGTGTGTTTTGGGGTGTTTTGAGGTCTTCTGGGGTGTTTTTGGTGTGCTTAGAGTGTGCTTGTTTTGGTGTGTTTTGGGGTGTTTTGGTGTGTTTCTGGTGTGCTTAGAGTGTGCTTTGAGGTGCTTTGGTGTGTTTCAACATGCAGATGAGAGACACATCTAAATATCACCCAAACACATTCAAACACCATCAAACACATCCTAAACACACCCAAAGCACACTCAAATCCCAAAAACACTCCTAAACACCCAAAACACACACCCAAATATCCCCAAACCACCCAAAACACTCAAACACCACAAAAACACACCCAAACCCCACAAAAACACACTCTTTCACCCCAAACACCCCAGAAACGCCCCAAAACACACCCAAACCCTCCAGTTTTTAAGAGATGTTTAACGATCTATTGACAGAGTAACATGATATCTATCAAATCAAAAGCAAAAACACTCTTAAGAACAAACTTCCTCATAACTGTGGACTTTGAAAAACAGTGGTCGCCTAAGTTGTATTTCTAAAAGACACTTGTTTCAACACTACTATTTCAATCACCCGCAAAAACCAACCCCAAAAAATGTGTGTGCCCTGCGCTTTACAAATCAGAATCACACGGGTTTTTAAGGGAGGTTTGATGGTTGTATTGACAGATTACATTGATATCTACCTTATCAAAAGCCACATGTGGCCGTTGAAAATTGTGGCAACATAACCTATATTTTAAAAAGACTCTAATTTCAGTCACACGGGTTTTTAAGGATAGTTTGATGGTTCTATTGACAGATTAGTATGATATCTACTCTATCAACAGCACAAAAACTCTTATGAAAAAGGCTTGTCATATCTGTGGGCTTTGAAAATTGTGGCAACATACCCTATATTTTAAAAAGACTAATTTCAGTCACACGGGTTTTTAAGGGTAGTCTCACCTCTGTGGACTTTAAAATATAGAGGCCACATAACCTATATTTTCAAAAGACTATTGTTTCAGTTACACAGGTTTTTAAGGGTAATTTGATAGTTCTATTAACTTATTAATATGATTTCTACTTTATATATAGCAAAAACACTCATACGAACCAAGCTCCGCAAATCTGTGGACTTTGAAGATTGTGGCAACCTAACCTATATCTTAAAAACACTCTTGTATCAGTCACATGGGTTTTTAAGGGAGGTTTGATGGCTGTATTGACAGATTACATTGATATCTACCTTATCAAAAGCAAACACACTCTTACAAACAAAGTGCCTCAAAACTGTGGACTTTGAAAAACAGTGGCCATATAATTTGCATTTCCAAAAGATTCTTGTTTCAGTGACATGGTTTTGAAGGGTAGTTTTATGGTGCCATTCAAAGATTAACATGAAAATTCACTGACAAGATATTGAGTAGAAAAGAGAGAGAGAGAGAGAGAGAGAGAGAGAGAGAGAGAGAGAGAGAGAGAGAGAGAGAGAGAGAGAGAGAGAGAGAGAGAGAGAGAGAGAGAGTCTTGGGTGTTAGGTTAGCTTAAAATACATTAGCATCATAATACACGCTGAAACACACAAACAAACACACCCAAAACTGCACCAAAACACTTGTAATATCCAAAAACACATTCAAATGCATCAAAAACACATGAAACACACTCAAACACACCTCAATATACCCAAACATACCAAAACACATCTAAACACACTCAAAACACACCCAAACACACCCAAACACACCAAAACACATCTAAACACACTCAAAACACATTCAAAACGCACCCCAAATGCTCCCAAGAACCCCAAAACACACCAAACACAATAAAAACACCTCAAAACACACCCAAACAGAGAGAGAGAGAGAGAGAGAGAGAGAGAGAGAGAGAGAGATTAACAGATGGGTGGTGGGTCGGTACTTAATCTGATAATTGGGAGTCGAACTGGCAACGTCGCACTCATGGGAATTCCAGAATGTGCCCTGCCCTGAACGGACTTCATGGAGTGGACGCACTATAGTGTTACTGGTGGCCATGGCTGAACTGCGCACACAGATGTCTGTGCACCTGTCTGCCCAGCTGTGCCCCGCCTGCGAATACATATAGCAAATTCCCATTGGCGCAGCTCGTGGTGTTGAGAAGTGGTGGCACGTCATTGGACAAAAGAATTATTAGACACAATAAGAATCCTATTCAGCACTTACCCACAAACCCCAGCTATAAACAAATGCAAGTCAGTGTACTGCTCATTTCCGAGTGTGATGGAGCTCCGTGGCTCGCCGCACATTTGAAGACTTGTGTCCTGAAGTTATTACTAATTTCCGATAGAGTAAAATGGGGTTAGAAATGTTCGTAGAAGTGTGATGTAGACCGTGAGAATGTGTATAGTTACGTCTGGTCTGTGGTGTATTGATTGAAACTGCAATAATACCAACTACTACCTAAAGTATATCACATTATGCCTAAACAGCCTTAGGTACGTATTCATCACTGGAGCGTTAATCTTATGTAAATACCTACAGTATTACTTAAACCAACACAACGCAGAATGGCGGCTTCCATGGTGTCCTGCCA